>NW_019242330.1:0-1652 GCF_002742605.1 Olea europaea var. sylvestris | reverse complement strand
GTCGGAATGGGCTCAAATTTGACACGTTGATCGGGAACAAAAACCACGCCGGGGGTAATTTTGTCATTTTTCGCAACTTTGTTTGAATTGGCTAAAATTTGACAGGTTGATCGGAAACAAAAATCGCGCCGAGGGCAATTTCGTCATGTTTCGCGACTGTGTCGGAATGGGCTGAAATTTGACTGGTTGATCGGAGACAAAAATCGAGCCGGGGGCAATTTCGGCTTTTTTCGCGACTGTGTCGGAATGGGCTCAAATTTGACAGGTTGATCGGGAACAAAAACCGCGCCGGGTGAATTTCGCCATTTTTCGCAACTGTGTCGGAATTGGCTAAAATTTGACAAATTGATCGAAAACAAAAATCGCGCCGGGGGCAATTTCATCATTTTTCGCGACGGTATCGGAATCGGCAAAAATTTGACTGGTTGATCGGAAACAAAAATCGCGCCGGGGGCAATTTCGTCATTTTTCGCGACTGTGTCGGAGTGGGCTAAAATTTGATAGGTTGATCGGAAACAAAAATCACGCCGGGGGCAATTTCGTCATTTTTCGCGACGGTGTCGGAATCGGCAAAAATTTGACAGGTCGATCGGAAACAAAAATCGAACCGTGGGCAATTTCGTCCTTTTTCGCGAAGGCGTCGGAATCGGCTAAAATTTCACTGCTTGGTCAGAAACAAAAATCGAGTCGAGGGCAGTTTCGTCATTTTTCTCGACTGTGTCGGAATGGGCTGAAATTTGGCAGGTTGATCGAAAATAAAAATCTCGCCGGGGGTAATTTTGTCATTTTTCTCGACTGTGTCGGAATGAGCTAAAATTTGACTGGTTGATCGGAACCAAAAATCGCGCCGGGGGTAATTTCGTCATTTTTTGCGACTGTGTCGGAATGGGCTCAAATTTGACACGTTGATCGGGAACAAAAACCACGCCGGGGGTAATTTTGTTATTTTTCGCAACTTTGTCGGAATTGTCGAAAATTTGACAGGTTGATCGGAAACAAAAATCGCGCCGTGGGCAATTTCGTCATTTTTCGCGACGGTGTCGGAATGGGCTAAAATTTGACAGGTTGATCGGAAACAAAGAATCGCACCTAGGGCAATTTCGTCATTTTTCGCGACGGCGTCGGAACGGGCTGAAATTTGACGGGTTGATCGGAAACAAAAATCGCGCCGGTGGTAAATTCAACATGTTTCGCGACTGTGTCGGAATGGGCTCAAATTTGACTGATTGATCGGAAACAAAAATCGCGCCGGGGGCAATTTCGTCATTTTTCGCGACGGTGTCGGAATCGGCAAAAATTTGACTGGTCGATCGAAAACAAAAATAGCGTCGGGGGCAATTTCGTCATTTTTCGCGACGGTGTCGGAATCGGCAAAAATTTGACTGGTCGATCGAAAACAAAAATAGCGTCGGGGGCAATTTCGTCATTTTTCGCGACTGTGTCGGAGTGGGCTAAAATTTGATAGGTTGATCGGAAACAAAAATCGCGCCGGGGGCAATTTCGTCATTTTTCACGACGGTGTCGGAATCGGCAAAAATTTGACTGGTCGATCGAAAACAAAAATCGTTATGTGGGCAATTTCGTCATTTTTCGCGAAGGCGTCGGAATCGGCTAAAATTTGACTGGTTGCTCGGAAACAAAAATCGAATCGA
>NW_019242329.1:0-1652 GCF_002742605.1 Olea europaea var. sylvestris | reverse complement strand
TGTCAGAATTGGCTAAAATTTAACTGGTTGATCGGAAACAAAAACCGCGCCGGGGGCAATTTCGTCATTTTTCTAGATTGTGTCGGAATTGGCTGAAATTTGGGAGTTTGATCGGAAATAAAAATCGGGTCGGCGCCTATTTCGTCATTTTTCTCGATTGTGTCGGAATGGGCTCAAATTTGACAGGTTGATCGGTAACAAAAATTGCGCCGGGTGTAATTTCGTCATTTTTTGCGACTGTGTCGGAATTGGCTAAAATTCTATCTGGTTGATCGGAAACAAAAATCGCGCCGGGGCAATTTCGTCATTTTTCTCGACTGTGTCGAAATTGGCTGAAATTTGACAGGTTGATCGGAAACAAAAATCGCGCTGGGGGCAATTTCGTCATTTTTCGCGACGATGTCGGAATGGGCTGAAAATTGACAGGTTGATCAGAAAAAAAAATCGTGCCGGGGGCAATTTCGTCATTTTTCGCGACTGTGTCGGAATGGGCACAAATTTGACAGGTTGATCGGGAATAAAAACCGTGCCGAGTGTAATTTCGCCATTTTTCGCGACTGTGACGGAATTGGATAAAATTTAACTGGTTGATCGGAAACAAAAATCGCGCCGGGGGCAATTTCGTCATTTTTCTCGACTGTGTCGGAATTGGCTGAAATTTGGGAGTTTGATCGGAAATAAAAATCGCGCCGGCGGCTATTTCGTCATTTTTCCCGACTATGTCGGAATGGGCTCAAATTTGACAGGTTTATCGAGAACAAAAATCGCCCAGGGTGTAATTTCTTCATTTTTCGCGAATGTGTCGGAATTGGCTAAAATTCGACTGGTTGATCGTAAACAAAAATCGCGCCAGGGGAAAAAAGGGTTATTCTTCTCGACTGTGTCGGAATTGGCTGAAATTTGGAAGTTTGATCGGAAATAAAAATGGCGTCGGCGGCAATTTCGACATTTTTCTCGACTGTGTCGGAATGGGCTCAAATTTGACAGGTTTATCGGGAACAAAAATCGCGCCGGGTGTAATTTCTTCATTTTTCGAAACTGTGTCGGAATTGGCTAAAATTTGACTTGTTGACTGGAAACAAAAACCGCGCCGGGGGCGATTTCGTCATTTTTCTCGACTGGGTCGGAATTGGCTGAAATTTGGCAGTTTGATCGGAAATAAAAATCTCGCCGGCGGTAATTTCATCATTTTTCTCGACTGTGTCGGAATGGGTTCAAATTTGACAGGTCGATCGGGAACAAAAACCGCGCCGGGTGTAATTTCGTCATTTTTCGCGACTGTGTCGGAATTGGCTGAAATTTGACTGGTTGATCGGAAACAAAAACCACGCTGGGGGCAAATTCGTCATTTTTCTCGACTGTGTCGGAATTGGCTGAAATTTGGTACTTTGATCGGAAATAAAACTCGCGCCAGCGGCAATTTCGTCATTTTTCTCGACTGTGTCGGAATGGGCTCAAATTGGACAGGTTTATCCGGAACAAAACCGCGCAGGGTGTAATTTCGTCATTTTTCGCGACTGTGTCGGAATTGGCTAAAATTCGACTGGTTGATCGGAAACAAAAACCGCACCGTGGGCAATTTCGTCATTTTTCTCGACTGTGTCGAAACTGGCTGAAATTTGGCAGTTTGATCGAAAACAAAAATCGCGCCG
>NW_019242328.1:0-1652 GCF_002742605.1 Olea europaea var. sylvestris | reverse complement strand
TTATGAGATGATTGAGATATTGTGTAATTATTTTTTAGGTTAATCATTGGATATTAGATATTCACTCCTATACTATGCCTCCTAAACATGAGTCTGGTGCTCAAAAGAGAAAAATGAAATGAAATGAAATTGCATTAATTCAAAGTCAAGTATGGGATATTAACAAGTACTTTAAAAGCAACAATGTGAATGTGTTGAATGAGGATGAAGTAGAGATTCAACATGCCCATGTTAATGAATTAGATGATAAGGATGAAGAAGCGAGTCAACCTACCGATGTTAACGAAATAGATGATAAGGAAGAAGAAGAAGTGATGAAACCCGCCTCTAATGATAAAGAAGATGATAAGGAAGAAGAGGGTTGCTTTTCTCTAAATTTGCATGATCCCGGGAATTGAAAAATTTTTGATCAAAGAACGAAGGATTACTTAGTTGAAAGGGGTCCAAAAAGAGTTGATGGCATCTCGTTTCCGAAAGACTATACAAATATACATTTCGATTCTTCACAATATAAGTGATTGCTAACAAATGGGAAAACAGTTGATAGAAGATGGCTAGTATATTCAGTGTCTATGGACATGATCTTCTGCTTTTGTTGTGAGTTGTTTAAAACATCAATAAATGTGACCAAAGTTGGCCAACTAGGTAATGATAGATTCAAAGATTGACATAATTTGTATCGGTCTATTAAAAGTTATGAAGGAAATGAGGAGGATTTACGTTGCATGACTAGCTGGATTGAATTGGAAAATAGATTTCGATCAAAAACTACAATTGATAAAAGCGTTGAATTGTTGATTGATGCTGAAAGAGAACATTGGGGACATGTATTAACAAGAATAATCGCTATTGTGAAAAGACTTGCAAAAAACACATCGTCATTTCGAGGAGATGATGAGAGGCTACATGTTGAAAACAATGGCCTATTTTTACAAATGGTGGAAATTGTTAGTGAATTTGATCCAGTAATGCAAGGGCACCTTCGGCGGGCTAAAGCAAGAGAGATTCAACATACGTATCTTGGCAAAAAATTCAAAATGAGTTGATACAGTTGTTGGCTAATCAGGTGAGAAGTTCAATTGTCAAAAAAGTTAAACATGCAAAATATTTCACAGTTATACTTGATTGTACTCCGGATGCAAATCACGAGGATCAAATGTCTTTAATTGTACGATTTGTAGATGATTCGGCAAACTTACCTACAGTTGAAGAACATTGGCTAGAATTTTTGAAGGTAGATGACAAAACAGGACTTGGACTTGCAACCGAGTTTCAAAAGGCTTTGATAAAAATTGATCTCGATATTGATGACATTAGAGGGCAAAGGTATGACAACGGATCTAACATGAGCGGGAAGCACAAATATGTGCAAAGAAGAGTCCATGAAATGAATCCCCGAGCTTTCTATACTCCATGTGGCGCTCATAGTCTAAATCTAGCATTATGTGATATGGTGAACTGTTGTTCCAAAGCTGTATCATTCTTTGGAGTGATACAACGCATCTACACATTATTTTCCTCTTCTACCAAGCGATGGAAAATTTTCAAAGATAATGTACAAGGGTTGATAATGAAGTCATTGTCACAAACACGTTGGGAAAGTCATGTTAAAAATGTGAAGCCTATAATGGAGCAAACTGCACAGATAAGAG
>NW_019242327.1:635-1652 GCF_002742605.1 Olea europaea var. sylvestris | reverse complement strand
TTTGCATAAGTTACGCACATTTCTTCGAAGCTCGAAAATCCAAGCATCAAAAATATTTTAGCGTTCGTTCTTCAAAAAAAGGAAGAAAACCCTAATACGTCATTACGAAATCGTGAGCCAAACCCACAACGGTCGCTACATTTCCGAAATCTACTTATGGTCCCGAAATTGGCACCGTCTGCGAAAGTTATGCCCAATTCCTCGAACGCCGTCAATCCAAATATGCAGCTGCACATTCTTCAAAAAATGGGCAAAGTCCCTCATACGTCACGACGAGGTAGTGAGTTCAATCCAAAAGGGACGCTACATTTTCGAAAAGTGCTTATGGGCCCAAAACGGACACCGTTTGCATAAGTTACGCACATTTCTTCGAAGCTCGAAAATCCAAGCTTTAAAAATATGCGAGTTGTCGTTCTTCAAAAAAAGGACGAAAACCCTAATACGTCATTACGAAATCGTGAGCTAAACCCAGAACGGTCGCTACATTTCCGAAATCTACTTATGGTCCCGAAATTGGCACCGTCTGCGAAAGTTATGCTCAATTCCTCGAACGCCGTCAATCCAAATATGCAGCTGCACATTCTTCAAAAAATGGGCAAAGTCCCTCATACGTCACGACGAGGTAGTGAGTTCAATCCAAAAGGGACGCTACATTTTCGAAAAGTGCTTATGGGCCCAAAACGGACACCGTTTGCATAAGTTACGCACATTTCTTCGAAGCTCGAAAATCCAAGCATCAAAAATATTTTAGCGTTCGTTCTTCAAAAAAAGGACGAAAACCCTAATACGTCATTACGAAATCGTGAGCTAAACCCAGAACGGTCGCTACATTTCCGAAATCTACTGATGGTCCCGAAATGGACACCGTCTACGAAAGTTATGCCCAATTCCTCGAACGCCGTCAATCCAAATATGCAGCTGCACATTCTTCGAAAAATGGTCAAAATCCCACATACGTCACGACGAGGTAGTGTGTTCAATCCAAAAGGGTCGCTACATTTTCGAAAAGTACTTATG
>NW_019242327.1:0-360 GCF_002742605.1 Olea europaea var. sylvestris | reverse complement strand
GCGCACGTTCATCAAAAAATGGTCAAAATCCCTCATACGTCACGACGAAGTAGTGAGTTCTATCCAAAAGGGCCGCAACATTTCCGAAAAGTACTTATGGGCCCAAAACCGACACCGTTTGCATAAGTTACGCTCATTTCTTCGAAGCTCGAAAATCCAAGCGTCAAAAATATGTAAGCGTTCGTTCTTCATAAAAATGACGAAAACCCTAATATGTCATTACGAAATCGTGAGCTAAACCCACAACGGTCGCTACATTTCCGAAATCTACTTATGCTCCCGAAATGGACACCGTCTGCGAAAGTTATGCTCAATTCCTCGAACGCCGTCAATCCAAATATGCAGCTGCACATTCTTCAA
>NW_019242326.1:0-1652 GCF_002742605.1 Olea europaea var. sylvestris | reverse complement strand
GGGGGGGGGGGGGGGGGGGGGGGAGTCCCATATAAACCTACAAAATCTTAATGCATAACTAGAAATAAATATCAATTAACAAACCATTATCTCAAAATCACTGCACACATGCATTAAATGCATGCCCAGCAACAAAGAATTTCAATCTAGATTGTAAAAAATAAGAAACCAGATTGAAGAAACTGACGAAAGAGAGAAAGGGAGGCCACATACTTTAAATGCAATATCTCCTGGAGACATTGCCAGTCCAGCACCCATTGATTCAAATGCACCCCGACCTCGATAGTAAACCCTAGGGTCATAACCCAATAAGGAAAGATGGGCAGTATCACTTCCACAGGCCAAGCCTACTTCAACGGGATCCATCAGACCATTTATTCCAGCTGAAGCAATCGCATCCAAATTAGGCGTGTTGGCTACTTGCAACGGGGTTTTATAACCAAATTTTGGCAGTGATACATCCCCCAAACCATCTATCAGCACAAAAGCCACCCTTCTCTTTGGTTTCTCAGAATTAACCATTCTTCAGTATGATAGCTAGAAAACTTGATTATTTTGATCATAGAAATTTGAATATTAGTTCATGTGATCAGATGGATTACAGAAATGTTTTAATGACTTATATCCTCCTATTGGAACACATTGATAGTAAAATATATAGCTTTATTTTGATTTCCAACAAGATCTGAGCTAAGAAGAGAACATATGGAACCATATTTTACAAGCAGTGTTGTTAATAAATCTTTCTCATTTAATTCATTTCTTTCTGATTTGATCATTTGAATAATTGAAATATGCTTCAGAAGGAACCATTTTTACTAATCTTATCACAGCAATTATAATAGAACGTCAAAACTCTTTTTGCAAAACCATTATTTCCTTCTGTTTTCTTTAAGATTCAAAAATACTAATACATAAAAGGAATACTCCATACATTGCAGGAAAAGAATAATTGGAAAAACGGCATAGAATATCACACAATTTATGAAGTCCATACACAAGACAATTTACTAAATTCAGTAAGAAATAAATGCCCATCGTGAACCTAGACTTAAGCCAAACCGAGTGCTTCCAGATTTAAATTACCCATGAACATAGAAATTCCTCTAACAAAAAGCAAAGCAACATTATGCATCAAATCAACAAGATTTTGATATCAGTAAGAGTATTAAAGCGAGTAAGCAAAATCCATCAGGGAAAGAAAAGAAGCGGCAATATACTCTTATTAATCTGAATCATTGTACTGATTACATCATCCAGAATTCATTAAGAAATCCCACTTATAAACGATTTAATTTGGTGAAGCTTCAACGAGAATTTAGAAAATGATACAAATACAGGACGCAACCAACCTACATAACATTAAACGACGTCCCGATTATAACAGGCCAATGTTACCTGCGATTATTTTGACAAAACTTGGAATTGGTATTTGGAATCCAAAAGCAGAGAAGAGGAAGAAATGCAGTTTCCGGTTCCTTGGTTGGAGTGCTAAATTCTGTGCTGAATCGCTGACAGTAGTACCGTTGTTCTTACACAGGTTTTTGGTCCCCATTAGGCAAAAAGTGGGGAAAATCTAATATTAAGAGGTTGAACCCCAACCTTGAAGCCTCACCCGCTGATCAAACATCGTGTAGGAAGTAAATCACGAG
>NW_019242325.1:0-1652 GCF_002742605.1 Olea europaea var. sylvestris | reverse complement strand
CTGTGTCGGAATTGGCTGAAATTTGACAGGTTTATCGGGAACAAAAACTGCGCCGGGTGTAATTTCGTCATTTTTCGCGATAGCGTCAGAATTGGCTGAAATTTGACGTGTTGATCGGAAACAAAAATCGCGCCGGGGCAATTTCGTCATTTTTCTCGATTGTGTCGAAATGGGCTCAAATTTTGACAGGTTGATCGGGAACAAAAACCGCGCAAGGTGTAATTTCGTCATTTTTTGCGACTGTGTCGGAATTGGCTAAAATTTGATTGGTTGATCGGAAACAAAAATCACGCCGTGGGCAATTTCGTCATTTTTCTCGACTGTGTCGAAATGGGTTCAAATTTGACAGGTTGATCGGGAACAAAAACCGCGCAAGGTGTAATTTCGTCATTTTTTGCGACTGTGTCGGAATTGGCTAAAATTTGATTGGTTGATCGGAAACAAAAATCACGCCGGGGGCAATTTTCGTCATTTTTCTCGACTGTGTCGAAATTGGCTGAAATTTGGCAGTTTGATCGGAAATAAAAATCGCGCCGATGGCAATTTAGTCAATTTTCTCGACTGTGTCGGAATGGGCTTAAATTTGACAGGTTGATCGGGAACAAAAATAGCGCCGGGTGTAATTTCGTCATTTTTCGCGACTGTGTCGGAATTGGCTAAAATTTGACTGGTTATCGGAAACAAAAATCATGCCGGGGCGAATTTCGTCATTTTTCTCGACTGTGTCGGAATTGGCTCAAATTTGACAGGTTGATCGGGAAAAAAAATTGCGCCGGGTTTAATTTCGTCATTTTTCGCGACTGTGTCGAAATTTGCTGAAATCTGATTGGTTGATCGGAAACAAAAATCGCGCCGGGGGAAATTTCGTCATTTTTCTCGACTGTGTCGGATTTGGTTGAAATTTGACAGGTTTATCTGGAACAAAAATCGCGCCGAGTGTAATTTCGTCATTTTTCGCGACTGTGTCGGAATTGACTGAAATTTGACTTGTTGATCGGAAACAAAAACCGCGCCGGGGGCAATTGCGTCATTTTTCTCGACTGTGTCGGAATTGGCTGAAATTTTGCTGTTTGATCGGAAATAAAAATCGCTTCGGCAGCAATTTCGTCATTTTTCTCGACTGTGTTGGAATGGGCTCAAATTTGACAGGTTTATCGGGAACAAAAATCGCTCCGGGTGTAATTTCGTCATTTTTCGCGACTGTGTCGGAATTCACTAAAATTTGACTTGTTGATCGGAAACAAAAACCGCGCCGGGGGCCATTTCGTCATTTTTCTCGACTTTGTTGGAATTGGCTGAAATTTGAAAGGTTTATCGGGAACAAAAACTGCGCCGGGTGTAATTTCGTCATTTTTCGAGACTGTGTCGGAATTGGCTAAAATTTGATTGGTTGATCGGAAACAAAAATCGCGCCGGGAGCAATTTCTTCATTTTTCTCGACTGTGTCGGAATTGGCTGAAATTTGGCAGTTTGATCTGAGATAAAAATCGCGCAGGGGGCAATTTCGTTATTTTTCACGACTGTGTCGGAATGGGCTCAAATTTGACAGGTTTATCGGGAACAAAAACGGCGCCGGGTGTAATTTCGTCATTTTTCGCGACTATTTTGGAATTGACTTAAATTTGACTTGTCGATCGAAAACAAAAACCGCG
>NW_019242324.1:0-1653 GCF_002742605.1 Olea europaea var. sylvestris | reverse complement strand
ATTTTCATTGGCTCGATTCCAATCGAAATAGACTAGCAATTTGTCGAAACAAACAAACACGATGTTATCAAGAAATCAAAAACGACATTTCATTGGCTCGATTCCAATCAAATTAAACTAGCAATTCCCCAAAAATGAACAAACCCGAAGTCATCATGAAATCAAAAACCACATTTCATTGGCTCAATTCCAATCGAATTAGACTAGAAATTCTCAAAAAATGAACAAACCTGAAGTTAGCATGAAATCAAAAACCACATTTCATTGGCTCGATTCCAATCGAATTACACTAGCAATTCTCCAAAAATGAACAAACCCGAAGTTAGCATGAAATCAAAAACCACTTTTCATTGGCTCGATTCCGATGAAGTTAGACTAGCAATTCGCCAAAAAATGAACAAACTCAAAGTTATCATGAAATCAAAAATCACTTTTCATCGAATCGATTCCAATCGAATTAGACTAGCAATTCACCAAAAATGAACAAACCCGAAGTTTCCGCGAAATAAAAAACCATTT
Source organism: Olea europaea var. sylvestris (assembly GCF_002742605.1). Taxonomy (NCBI): domain Eukaryota; kingdom Viridiplantae; phylum Streptophyta; class Magnoliopsida; order Lamiales; family Oleaceae; genus Olea; species Olea europaea. The sequence goes on along the minus strand of NW_019242324.1, from coordinate 1,134 downwards.
TTCATTGGCTCGATTCCAATCGAATTAGACTAGCAATTCACCAAAAATGAACAAATCCGAATTTATCATCAAATCCAAAACCACTTTTCATCGGCTCGATTCCAATCAAATTAGGCTAGCAATTCGCCAAAAATGATCAAACTCGAAGTTATCATGAAATCAAAAACCACTTTTAATTGGCTCGATTCCCACCGAACCAGACTAGCAATTTGCAAAAAATGTACAAAAACAACATTTCATTGGCGCGATTCCAATCGAATTAGACTAGTAATTCTCCAAAAATGAACAAACTCGAAGTTAGCACGAAATCAAAAAACACTTTTAATTGGCTCGATTCCAATCGAATTAGACTAGCGATTCGCAAAAACGAACAAAATCGAAGTTATCTTGAGATCAAAAACCACTTTTTATTGACTCAATTCCAATCGAATTAGACTTGAAATTTGCCAAGAACGAACAAACCCGAAGTTATCATGAAATCAAAAACCAGTTTTCATTGGCTCGATTCCGATCGTGTTAGACTAGCAATTCGGCAAAAACGAACAAACCCCAAGTTATCATGAAATAAAAAATAACTTTTCATTGGCACGATTCCAATCAAATTAGACTCGAAATTCGCCAAAAAAATGAACCATCCCAAAGTTATCATAAAATCAAAAACAACATTTCATCGGCTCGATTCCAATCGAATTAGACTAGCAATTCACCAAAAACGAACAAACCTAAAGGTTTTAATGAAATCAAAAACCACTTTTCATTGGCTCGATTCCAATCGAGTTAGACTAGCGATTCGCAAAAAATGAACAAATCCAAAGTTATCATGAAATCAAAAATCACTTTTCTTCTGCTCGATTCCAATCGAATTAGACTAGCAATTTGCCGAAAATGAAAAAACCCGAAGTTTCCCTAAAATTAAAGACCAATTTTCATTGTCTCGATTCCAATCGAATTAGACTAGCAATTTGCCAAAATGAACAAACACGATGCTATCATGAAATCAAAAACTACTTTTCATTGGCTCGATTCCAATCAAATTAGACTACCAATTCGTCAACAAATGAACAATCCCGAAGTTATCATGAAATCAAAAACCACTTTTCGTTGGCTCGATCCCAATCAAGTCAGACTAGCGAT
>NW_019242323.1:95214-97754 GCF_002742605.1 Olea europaea var. sylvestris | reverse complement strand
AACCTCCAAAAGTCCCAAAGCTTTATAAACTGACCCAAACTCGGAAAACAGAAAATTGTCTCTTCAGTTCCTCCATCCCAAATCAAAAACTTTTTCTCAGATATTTGACAGAATTTGCAAAAAGCCATGGCCTTTGTTCTTGAAAACACAGTTTTGGCAGTTCTGTTTTTCATCTTAACTTCTTTAGTGCAGGTTTCCATTGGAGAGGTTCATAAGGTGGGAGATTCTGCAGGTTGGACCACCATTGGAAATGTTGATTATAAGCAGTGGTCAGCCAAAATAAATTTCCAAATTGGTGATGTCATTGGTATGTCTTTTCTTCTTCTCCATCCTTTAATGTATCTGTATCTGTAGACTCGTATCAAGTTCTGTGGGGTCAAATATCCATGGTGCTTGTTTTTAAGACTAATGTTATTTGTAGTGTGTGATTTCATAGTCGTATTATATAGTATCCTATGTGTCAGGATTTTAATAATAAAAAAGAAGAAGAAAACAATCAAATGGAATTTTATATTAATAATGAAATGATCACACGTCGCTACTTCTTTGACTACGAATAAAATTATTATTATTTTTTTAATTCAAATTTTCTTTTTTCTTTTAATTGGCCTACAAGCTTAGTGCTAAGTGGGCTGGATAGCATTGAACTACTTTGATGCCATTAGGTAGAGATGGATAAAGGTTGCCATAGATTGAATGTAAATATTTGAGAGCGTAGAAAGACAACTACTGTAATATATTTTGAGAATTTCTGTTGTGAGACACCTTATAATAAATATATTTGTCACATGTGGAACAACTAGTGGTCGAGATTCGAGAGCACCAACCATTAGGTGGGATCAAATGGACAATGAACCTATTGTGGGGTTTTGTCAAATCACAAAATATTCAAATTTCCAAGCCTCAAAATATCCAAGTCCTACTAGCTCGTCAAATTGCACGCCTTATAATGATGGCCATTAATCTCACATTGCAAAGCAACCCAATCATCATTCAAGAAAAAGACAAAAAAAGGGTTTTATCTACCAACTTTTTTGAAGTGATGAAATTCATATTAAATGTGAAGATATTGCAATCAAACTGTCCTTGGAACAAGTATTGAATCAGTTTCTTAATTAGGTTGTGCTATTGAGGAACAAAGAAGGAAAGTAAAAAATCATGATCGTTAAATAGCCACATAATATCGAGTAAGACACTCGCCTCTAGCATGCACGGCATGTTCCAAAGTGTAAGAATATTTCAATTTCCGATTTTATGCATGTTATCTTTCTGATTATCGAAAGGTCTCGATCTTAGTGTATTGGGATTTGGGCATATTTAATTTGCTGAAATATAAGTCATATTTCCACTAGACTAAATTCCAGGCTCTGCCCCTGCCCTTGCCTCCACTAGACTCGATTCCATTCTTGTGTACTCATATTTCCATGACATTTATGACCAATTTTAAGATCATCTACTTAACCATTCTGTGTTTTGTTCTGTGTACAGTTTTTGAATACAACCCTCAATTTCACAATGTGATGCAAGTTACACATGCCGAGTACAGGTCATGCAATGCATCTTCTCCCATTTCTACTCACACAACTGGAAATGATTCCATAACCATCAATACTCGTGGCCACCACTACTTCATATGTGCCGTCCCCGGTCACTGCCAGTCTGGACAGAAAGTCGATATCAACGTTCTTCGTACTCCTTCTGTCGCTCCTTCACCTTTTGCATCATCCTCTCCGGTTGACACTGTACCTACACCTTCTCCAAAAGATGTGGCTTCATTCTCGGCTTTAAATAAGCCTTTCGAGAAGCTCGGATGGCTATGGCTGGTTTTACAGATTTTACTCGTGATTTTTTAAAATGCTAAATAGAATCTTTTCATTTGTATTTACGAGTTATCTGGAGTATCAGATCGTTGGTGAAAACATTTTGGTTTATTAATTATAGTTTTAGTAATGTACTCAGTATAAGAGTCATAATAAATTTCATTCCAATCAGTTCTTGTTTTCTATGTACTATAGTTGCATAAGAGAACTTTACCTGAAATTGAATTTTCCTTCTTTTTCTTTCTCCAAAACGGTATATATTTCACAATGCTAGTGTTCTTCGCTCCACACCATGCACAGCACAATCGAGAGAAGCAAAATCAAGAATAGATAAATCTTACGCGTGGTCAATGCTGTACCCTGTACTAAACATTGCTCGTGGCATTTCCAGTCGAGAAACCTAAAAGCAATATTCCTAAACAACTTGGAGTTGGGCTTTCTTTTCGCAGTATTATGGATACGAAGATAATGTTCGATGTTGGTTGCTTATCTTTTTTTATCTCTTTTCCTTCCATTCATCATATTTTTGGCTTCGACCAATTCAAGGTGAAAAATGGGGTTGGCCGTGGCTAGGGAAAAAGGAGGGGACAGAGTGATATATTCCAGCCGCATTCAAGATTCTTCCATGCCGAAATTATTGAAATTTCAATTGCTTAATAAACAAGTAATTCCCACCAACATGCATGCATGAAGGATGAAGAAGAAAATTTGAATTAAAAC
>NW_019242323.1:92380-95110 GCF_002742605.1 Olea europaea var. sylvestris | reverse complement strand
AGGAGACCTTCGAGGCAGGGGGAGAGGTAGAAGCAAAAGTAGGGGTAGATCTATAGATGGAAGGAAGCCTACTTATAAGTGCTGCTATTGTGGTATGGAGGGCCACTTGAAGAAGAACTGCAGAAAATTGCTACGAGAGCAAGGCTACAACAGTTCGCAGCCGAAAAATAAGGAAGGAGAGACACTAGTCACTATTTCTGGAGAGGTGGCTATCTGCTCCATCCATGAGGAGACATGTCTTCATGTCTCAAACCAAGATATTGAGTGGGTAATAGACACTGCAGCATCTTATCACGCCACTCCACGCAAAGATTTCTTCACAACATACAAAGCCGGTGACTTTGGTGCAGTGAAGATGGGAAATACCAGTTCTTCTAAGATTATAGGAATTGGTGATATTAAGATACAAACGAACCTCGGGTGTAAAATAACCCTGAAGGACGTTCGACATGTACCTGATCTTCGGCTAAATCTACTTTCAGGGATAGCCCTTGACAAACAGGGCTATGTCAATCAATTTAGCAATGGCACATGGAAAATGATGAAAGGTTCCATGATTGTCGCTCGAGGACATATATGTGGCACTTTATACAAGACTCATATGAAAATGCATGCGGATAGCCTCAACGTAGTAGAACGTGAACCTTCTCAAAATTTGTGGCACCATAGACTTGGTCACATGAGTGAGAAGGGATTGTCTACTTTGACAAAGAAGGAGCTAATCACAGTTGCTAAGGAAGCTGCGCTGGATCCTTTCAGTCACTGTCTATTTGGTAAGCAACATAGAGTCTCCTTCAATTTCTCTTCTACGAGACGATCAGGGTTGCTCAATCTAGTACACTCTGATGTTTGTGGTCCCTTGGAGGTTGAATCACTAGGCGGTAACAAGTATTTTTTAACATTCATTGATGACGCTTCTCGAAAGGTGTGGGCATATTTCTTGAAGACAAAGGACCAAGTATCGGATTACTTCAAATCATTTCATGCCATGGTAGAGCGTGAAATAGGAAAGAAGCTGAAATGTCTCCGTACAGATAATGGAGGTGAGTATACTTCCAAAGAGTTTGATGCCTATTGCAGGACATATGGCATTCGACATGAGAAGACGGTCCCACGTACTCCACAACATAATGGAGTCGCTGAGAGGATGAATCGGACAATCATGAAAAAGGTGAGAAGCATGATAAGTATGGCTAAGCTGCCAAAGCCATTTTGGGGAGAAGCTGTTCGAACCGCTTGCTACTTGATCAACAGATCACCATCTGTACCGTTGAATTTTGAAATTCCGGAGAAAGTATGGTCTAGTAAATATCCCTCCTACTCTCACCTGAGAGTATTTGGTTGTTTAGCCTTTGCAAATGTATCCAAGGAGCTAAGACAAAAGCTAGATACAAGGACCACTCCATGCATCTTTATAGGCTATGGCGATGAGGAATTTGGATACAGATTATGGGATCCAAAGACAAAGAAGGTCATCAGAAGCAGGGACGTAGTGTTCCATGAAAACCAAACATTAGAAGACATTGAAAATCCCACAATATCTCCTAATTCTAATTTTGGTGCCCAAAATATTGCTCCAGATCCAGCACAAACACAATTCACCATAGATAACGACGATGTGTATGAGGAAATGCCGGAAGCAGAACAGGAGGATGAAGAAGGGGATATTGATCAGGGGGAGTCACAATCCTCTTCACCAGATGTTGTTGGACCATTACATCAGCCAGATGATGATGCACCTCCTAAAATTAACGATCCACAGGTAAGAAGATCTAAATGAGGACGGATTCCATCAACAAGATATCCAGAATCAGAGTACCTTTTGCTCACTGACGAAGGAGAGCCAGAGAGCTTTCAGGAAGCACAAACTCATGTAGACAAAGACAAGTGGATACAAGCAATGCAGGATGAGATGGAGTCACTGCAGAAAAATCAAACATATGAGTTAGTTGAGCTTCCGAAGGGAAAGAAGACATTAAGGAATAAATGGGTTTTCAAGCTCAAGAAAGATGGCAGCGGAAAGGTGGTAAAACATAAAGCCTATTTGGTAGTCAAAGGATTTCTTCAGAAGAAGGGAGTTGACTTTGACGAGATTTTTTCACCTGTTGTAAAAATGGCCTCAATTCGAGTTATCCTTGGACTAGTAGCCAATCTAAATCTAGAGCTTGAACAGATGGATGTCAAAACAGCATTTCTTCATGGTGATTTATATGAAGAAATTTATATGGAGCAACCAGAAGGTTTTGAAGTTTCAGGGAAAGAAAACTTCGTTTACAAGCTAAAGAAGAGCTTATATGGTCTTAAGCAAGCACCTAGGCAATGGTACAAAAAGTTTGACTCTTTCATGGTGAGTTAAGGCTATAAAAGAACAGCTGCGGGTCAGTGCATTTATATTCAACACTTTTCGGATGGCAATTTTGTTGCTCTTCTATTGTATGTAGACGACATGCTGATCGTCGGACAAGATGCAAACAGCTGCGGGTCAGTGCATTTATATTCAACACTTTTCGGATGGCAATTTTGTTGCTCTTCTATTGTATGTAGACGACATGCTGATCGTCGGACAAGATGCAACAAAAATCAGGCAGCTGAAGACGGAACTCTCCAAGTTCTTCGACATGAAGGACTTAGGCTCAGCGCAGCAGATTTTGGGAATGCACATAACTCGAGATAGGAAGAATAGAAGGCTGTGGCTATCCCAAGAGAAGTATGTTGAACGAGTGATCAAGA
>NW_019242323.1:30399-91110 GCF_002742605.1 Olea europaea var. sylvestris | reverse complement strand
AGTTGGAAGCCTGATGTATGCCATGGTATGTACAAGGCCAGATATTGCCCATGCAGTAGGCATGGTGAGTCGTTTTCTTTCTAATCCTAGAAAGGAACATTGGGAGGCAGTCAAGTGGATTCTCAGGTACCTCAGAGGTACATCAAAGATATGTCTGTGCTACGGGGGAGCTGATCCAATCTTGGAAGGTTATACAGATTCAGATATGGCGGGAGATCTTGACAGTAGAAAATCTACTTCAGGATTTCTCTACACTTTTGCAGGGGGAGCTGTTTCATGGCAGTCAAGACTACAAAAGTGTGTTGCTTTATCTACAACAGAAGCAGAATATATTGCAGTGACGGAAGCAGGTAAAGAAATGTTGTGGTTAAAGAGATTTCTCCAAGAATTAGGGATCAAGCAGAAAGATTATAAAGTACATTGTGACAACCAGAGTGCTCTTGACTTGAGTAAGAACTCAATGTATCACTCTCGAACAAAGCACATTGACATTCGCTATCACTGGATAAGAGAGGTGATGGATCAACAGCTGTTGAGACTAGTAAAGATTCACACAAATGAGAATCCAGCAGATATGTTAACAAAGGTGGTTATAAGGGAGAAGTTAGAGCTATGCAGAGACATAGCTGGGTTAGTTGTCCTATAGCAATTGATTTGAATGCGACTGGAGGGGGAGAATTGATATATTCCAGCCGCATTCAAGATTCTTCCATGCCGAAATTATTGAAATTGCAATTGCTTAATAAACAAGTAATTCCCACCAACATGCATGCATGAAGGATGAAGAAGAAAATTTGAATTAAAACTATCTACCTTTTGACGGCCACAAGTTCAATTGCTTAGTGGAGAAGAAATCTATGCAAGAAGAGAATTTGAAATGAAATTCTCTAGCCGCAATTCTTGATTGGTTTTTGGCCACAAGTTTATGACGGTTTGTAGCCAAGATTTTTCTATAAATAGAGCTACCGTAAAGAGAATTAATATGTCCTTTGAGAGGAAGAAAAATAGGATAGAGAAGAGAGAAAAAAAAAAGAGAGATTAGAGAGACTCTTTTGAGAGGTTTTTTGTTGAGTTTGTAAACTCCGGTTGTAAATTCTATTCAAGTAGAAATAGAATTGTTTTTCCTCTTTTATTTTCTCTTCACGTGATCGGAGAATCACAACACAGAGTTCATTGGGGTACGCTCACTTCTTCATTTTTGTTGATAGGGAATATCAGATAGCACCGGAAAGTACACTACAGAAGAATAGTATTACAGATGAGCAAAATGTTCTATCTATTGCAAGATATTCGGAAAAGGAAATATTACAACTCAAATAAACTAAATACTGAATTTAAAGAACCTCAGGAAATTAGCTTCGCCTCTTCATCCCTAATACAGGTTTAGGTCATCTCATAGTTCTTGACAACTTCTTTACCCATAAATTTCTTCCAAACTGGATGCTTTTTCCAGACCCTTTCAGTCATGCAATCAATTGGGACGCCCTTTGTCTCCGGTAAAAGGAAAACGACAAACAGTCCCATGATCAATATCTGTATGGTGAAGAAGAAGAAAATATATGCGCGCATGTTACACGACATAGACAAGAATGCCTGAGCTATGATGAAAGTGAAGAGCATGTTGGCACTAACTGCGAATGCGAATCCTGTAGTTCTCGTCTCCAAAGGGAACGTTTCGCTTGGTATTAGCCAACCCATTGGACCCCATGACCATGCAAAAGACATAACAAACAAACACACAAGAACCACCACAACAGCTGCAAGTCCTTTATCAAGTGAACCAGTAGGCTTCAAATGAGTAAGCAGAATTGATCCAATTGCCACCTGCATTCAATCACAAGAACAATTAGTAATACCAGAATTTACTGATATTTGCATAGAGCACAAGCTTTTAATGATGTTAATGGTTATGTAGGGTTCATGCACTTGATCCACTTAAGTTCTAGCAGTTCTAGATGTCTAAATGGCTGTTGCACAACAATGTCTATAAGATGAACGCAGTAGAAATGAGAATGCAAAGATGGAAGTGTTGGGACACTAACAGAAAATGTAAGAATCAAAACTATATGCCAACAAGTCGAGGTGGCATCGGTTGAAGATAAATTGGGGGAAAGACGGTTTAGTGGTTGGGATATGTTTTGCATCGACTTAAAAAGACTCATGTTCATAAGAGTCCTGCAATCTGTTAGGACAAGTAAAAAGAGGGAACGGTAGACTAAAACTAATGCGCCCTGATTTAGGTGCTGGCTCTAGTTGCTTTAGATCTAGCAATAAACCAATAGAGAAAAAAGATTCATGTAGTCGACCCAAAATTCTTAGAGAGCAAAACATAGATCTTGTCTGGATGACCTCAACATATGAATATATGCATGTAAATTTGAAGAGAATAATATGGAATTTATGCATATATCTGTAGATAAGATGGAAAATATCATCACCATGCTTATGAACATTTGCATGCAAGCTTGAAGGAGCAATTTCCTCCTCCCAACCCTATCAACAGCAACAATTGACACAATAGTGCTCAAGACATTGACAATTGCCGTGATAACAGCAGACAGCAGCGAACTATCGCTCTTAAATCCGACCGTTTGGAACAGAACTGGTGCATAAAACATGATGGCATTAATTCCCGTGAACTGCTGAAAAACTTGCACTGACATACCGATGATCAGTGGAGGCATGCTAGCACGCTTGAAGAGTTTCTTTTAAGGATGCTTGACTTGCCTTGCTATCTCGCATGCCAGTTTGATCTGTTCAAGTTCAGATTCCACATCGTCCAAACCCCGGATCTTCCTTAGTGCTTCTTTCCCTTCAAACTCTTTTCCACGTTCAATGAGGCTCGAAGGCGTCTCACTAATGATAAGGGAACCTATAAAGAGGAAGACGGCTGGAACCCCAGCTAGACCTAGCGCAATCCTCCATCCGTTCGGATGAGTTGATGAAACAGCATAATTCACAAGATTAGCTACAAGAATCCCTATTGTTACAAAGAACTGAAACAGAATATTGACAGCTCCGCGATGTTGCATTGGTGCAACCTCTGATAGAAACAGAGGAACTGACTGCATTTTCAGATATAATTTCCGTTAAAACCACCAAAAATTTCTAAACTTTCATCACTGAATTCACAAAAAAATTATACGAAAAATATGATAACGATGAAATTTACTCACCTCATTGCCAAATCCAACTCCAATTCCAAAAAGAATTCTTCCAATGATTAACAGGGCTTTGTTTGGAGCTAATCCACTTACTATAGCTCCAAGAATGAAAAGTATCGATGCCAAACCGATTGTAGGTTTCCTATCAAGCAAGCTGACGCCTTTGAGGCTCCAAAGCTTGCAACAAGGGCAGCAAGGTATAAAGAAGATGTGAAAAGCTGAAGCAATTGATCATCATATTTGCATTAATTGTTTTCCTTGGCACGCAATTTCCTCTCATACATAGCTGGAAAGAACATTTTCAAGAAGTCATCCATGGAAGTCACTTCACCTAAAACCACCACAAAGAAATAATTCCCATTACGAGATTGATAATAGGCAAGATGAATTAAACACGCTAAATACAAACAGATTTGTCGTAATTCAATATCAGTGTGAGAGCTACGTCCACTTGATGCTACAGATCTTTCCTTATAATCAAGAAGAAAATACGAAGTATTCTACCATCTCTTATCACCAAAAGAACTCAAATTTTTGGTTGATCTGTAGTCGATGGAATAATCAACAATACGATTGAGCTCTACAGAGTGCAACAAAGCAATATTGTAATCTTCCTACTCGCGGATCATAAATTATTTTCCTATATAATAGCAAATACATGCGTAAACACAAACATGCTAAAGATTAGGACAACGAAGAAATATAACTTTGATCCAGTCCACTAATGGATGGATTCAAAACATGTTTTTTATACTGCATAATGCATATTATTGATTACGTCAAAAAAAGCAATTTCTTGCAACACGTAAATGGCATCTTCCGTAGAAGGCTAAATCTTGTTTATTATAACAGTCTAATACTGTATGCCAAACAAGCACTAAATTGGTAAGTCGGATGCTTATACCTGAAATTCCAATATCATAGCCAAACATTAGCCCACCAAAGGCAGCAAATATTCAACATGCTACAACATAAACAGTCATTTTCGATCCGAAAGACTGCCCAGAACCGGACAGCTCAACCCTCGTCATCTTTTTCATCTTCTATATGTCCCTCAAACCTAAATTTTAACAAAAAAGAAGTGAAAGTATATCTCTGTATTTGTCTGATTCTTGGAATGTAAAATAAACTAGTGATTTATGCACATTTAAAATAAACAAAAATTCTTCCACTTTCACATCTAAGTCGGGAGTATTTTTCTCGACTTCCTTTCTGGAACTGTGCTGAAAGTAAAATCATAATTGGTTAAGGATTTGACATACATAGAAAGTTTAGTGAGTGATTCCACTAATGGGACATGGCCATAAAACCCATGAGAGATTAAACAGGGTCTACTTTCTTTGGATACCATGGAACTACAGGTCTTAAGGGAAGAAACCACTTCTTGAAATTGATTATCTTATCTTGTTTTTCTAACGCCCCTAATTTTAAATAACAAGAGTAATGATATTCACAGCGAGGACTACCAGTAATCGACCTGCATGGCATATATGTAACAGTTTGTTATTAAATGCATGAAGCAATAAAAAATTACCATATTAATGCATTAAATAACAAATTTTCATTTGTATGTCATATGGAGCAACTACCAGTAGTCTTTACCATGAATAGCATTACTTATAGCATCATTCTTTTAACAATTCTAATTTTCCTAAAAATGATTGTTTCCCATATTTACACTTTAGCCCTTATAACTTCCAAAAAGTTGCATTTTGGTCCTTCACTTCTCTTGAAAGTACAATCTAAACTCATTTGATTGTATATCATGCAACAACAATAAAAATGAATATAAATTATTTTATTATATAATATAATCAAAAGTTTCAGCGTATTATTTGGTATTGGGTTGTTGCAATTTCAAGGTTTGTGTATGGACTTGAGGGATTGTGCGATGACGCCGATGAGTAGGAGTGAAAGAGTTGACAGTGGCTGAATTCTTGGATTTTTGTGGTGATTTTGAGATTGGTTTTGGTTTTGGTTTTGGTTTCGGTTGTGATGATTTATGCTGATACTTAATAAGTTATAATTTCAAAAAATTACTCAAATTATAACAGCAATAACACATAGCTTGGGTAATTTTAAAGAAATTATATACACTGTAACATGATTGATATTTGTGAAGATAAGTGAAAGTTATAATAATTGGAACTTATTAAACAGAAAATTAAATTAAAGAAAGACGCTATAACACAAATTGGAATAGCAGATTTGAAGACACCTTTTTTTCTTAAACAATATCCTCCGGTTATTGTGATGTTACAACACAAATTAATTCACGCGATTTTTTAACTTGGTCACCATTTATTCCTTAATTGTGTAATTAACCCTTTTTATTTTTCTTTTATTAAATAAAATTGACCCTTTTTTTGTTTACATTAAGATTGATAATACTAGTATATTTGAATCAAACAAAATTCTTACCCTTATAACTCAGATTATTAAATCCATGATTGCATGTAAAACTGTCTCATAAACTTTCATCCATAGCATGATATGCTGGTTATTTCTTGTTTCTTTTCTACAATTTTGAAGATTCAACAAAAGACAAACAAATGCACGTGTGCTTTACATCAAGCAATACAGAAAGTAGTTTCCGATATAACAATGAAAATACGACATGTAGGTGGATCTGACTCATATCGGTTTTGGGGGAGAGAACTCCGATGCCGAAAGCTTATCATACATGTCTGCTATTTCTTTAGCAAAATATGCTTTTGCTTGTGGCCTTTTAATCTGGGAGAGAGAGCAGTATTTTCAGATTAGTTTAGCATCTTATAAAATGATAATGAACTGAAAATTTTCACTTGCCTTGAATGTCGGAGTGAGTAACCCATTCTCGAGAGTAAAAGGTTCAAGCACCAGAGTCACAGCTTTTGCAAATTCAAAACCCCTCAGCTGCAGATTGGCATGCATCAGAGAAAATGTAAAAAGAAAATAATGATGCATGACTATTCTTTAGACACGCTTGGCACAATCGACTGGACATGATAAAATAGATTAGAAAATGAGTATCACGTGTGTCTATTCCTTGATCATGTCCCATACATGTTATTCATGGCACTCATATGCTCAGTAAGGTGGACTAGATAAGACTAGACAGTAGTATTAAGCAAGAATACAAGTTAAAATTGTATGTGTTGCATTGTCTTATATTGCATACCAAACATAACCTCAATGCATAGATAATACCTGAACTTCCCTTGCAACTGCATCCATGTCAGCCAGGACTGCAGCCGCTGCTCGTGGATCAACACATAATTGTTTCAAGTCTTCATACTGCACTCAGTACACGGCAAAATCCCACAAAATTGGTGATTGAAAGAGAAATTTCATAAAACTCCCTTAATATAAATATATTATTAGGAGATCACGCGTTTGCCACATGGTCTTCTATTCCATAAACATTTTTTTCCAAGTACATATGAGGAGTTTCTAAGATTCAAACAAGATGTAACTGTTCTTCATGATACTAATGAATAAGTGTCAAATATCAGCCCAATCTAAAGATTTAAGAACCTCAGTTTCCATATTTATTTCATGTTGCGCCAACTACAATAACAGAATCCTCAAGCCATCATTTAGTATGAGATTCGGAAACTTGCATTTTTCTAAAGGAGTTTGAAGATATTTCAGCAAAAATCAATAGGGGTTATAAACTTTGAAGCTATAAATGTGTGTTGTGAAAATAAAAAATAAATAAATCAAGCTTTGAACTCGCCTTGATGCCTTCAGCTGCCGCCCATTTTTTTAGCATGTCGTGATCTACCGAAATGATAGCAACAAGTGAAGGCTTCAGGCTGTCACCTACAAACACAAACGTAGTTTTTGTGTGTTAATGGATAAATAACCAACACATAAGGGCTTGGAATACTCTTTTTACAAGATCGATCTTTTAAGAAGGAACCTCCAAGTCTTAAGATGGTATTAGAGCCATTAAACTCAAACATACAATTCCACCTCAATAAAACACAAACAGGTACAAGAATTTCAAGATTGATACTCTCAAAAAGTTACATCTCGTGGGGCATGCTAAGGGATAAATTCCAATTGAATAAATATGAGATAAATAACATACAAATAAGAGTTTGGGCTACTCATCTTAATAAGGTTAACCCTTTTAAGATGAAATCCATAAGTCTTCAGAGAGAATTTTGCAACATTTTATTCTTACCATACACGAAGCACTGTGCAACAAACTTGCATTTCGCGTATACATTTTCTATTTTCTCAGGAGCAATGTACTCTCCCTGTGACAACTTGAAAATGTTCTTTTTCCTGTCAAGTGAAAAACAGCAATTAACAATTTCCGTAATATTGTCATCAAACTGAGGTTAAATGCAACAAAATTGCCATAACACAGGAACAGGAAAATATTATTACCTATCAATTATCTTTGAGGTTAATCGTCATCAGTTATGTTCTTATTCTTTGATAATTTTCTCAAAAGTAATCACCAAATGTCAAGTTCTTACCTATCAATTATCTTTAATCTACCTCCAGGCAACCACAAACCTATATCTCCGGTATGAAGCCATCCTTGCTCATCAATCACTTCCTTCCTGGAAAAAGTTTATTGCATCATCATACGCGTTTGACTTTAACATTTTAGTGTTCAGTAGGGAGGATTGGACGAAATTAGACAGTATTAAGGAGAAAAAATTAATAAAATCTTATGTAAAACATTATCCAATCTAGTCCAATACTGCATACTAAACTTGTACTTTAGGTGAGTGGAAATACTGAGATCAACATAACAAAAAGAAAAGGATGTACGTCTGGACTTCATCTTTGTAGTAGCCTTGGAACACTACGGGGCCCCGTACACATATCTCACCCCGAGGATGCGGCTGGTCCTCAGCCGTATAGTTCATTTCTGGAACGTCTACAAGCTTTATTTCTGACATTGAAAAATGAAATATATATAGTTTCTTTAGCGTAAGATCTACATTATTGACAGAAAAAAATCAATCTTTATATGCACAATCACGCACCACAAGAAGGGCAAGGAGCCCCGACATGACCAGATAACATATCTGCCTTGTCCATAAGGCTTATAACACACGAAGTCTCTGTCATTCCATATCCCTCTACAACTATACAACCGAAGCACCTGCAAGCTCAAACTTGTCAATTTGCTAGCAAAAAATTTCAGTAGAATGTCATGCTAGTGTAGGGAAAATTGTACCATTGGTCCATAATTAGCCTGAGTAGCAAGTTGGTCCTAACCTTTCATCATATTTGCACAAGGAGTTGGTGTGAAAGCCGTCTGTACTTTTTTAAATCGTCATTTTCCACAAAGTGTCCAACTTTATAGAGCGAGGTTTGTTTTCCAACTTGAGTTGGGCCAAGAGCTTTGAGAAGTAAGGCATTTTACACAAGGGTCGCAAGACAATTTTACAAAGTTTTGGTGGGTTTCATCACTGGAGACTGATTGTGCAACTATAATGAAATATGGAAAAAACAATTTCTACTCTGAGCAATAGGTGGGAGACCTGATGCAATTTTTCCTGCTAGTATATACAAAAGATTGATCTTACACTCGCAGAAAGTCCATGACTTCGGGAGACAAGGGTGAGGCGCCAGAAATCATGTAACGAACATGACCTCCTAGCATTCCCTTTATTTTATTGAATACCAACCTGTCCCACATGGGTGATGGTTTCTTACCTGAAATAATCACGTGAATCTATTTTTATAAATGACCAACAGGTGAGAGTGGGATAGTATAAAAGCTTAAATTGACAATAATTGTTTCTTCAATCCTCTCCCTCACGCGCATTCTAGATTTGTATTTTATAAAAGGATTAACATGTGTCACCTCATTTAAAAGTTTAAACCGTTAAAGGGGGAACACATTTATTCACTGAAAATTAGTCTTACAAAGACAGCTGACAGTAGCAAATCCAGACCGCAAAGGAGCCTAGAATGCTAGATGCATGTAAATATAGCGACCAAACGACTTTACCATTAAGAATTGCTTGCTTCTTAGCTTTGTAGGCGGTATTAAATAGTCTCTCCTTGAGACCACCGGACGACTTCACAGCATTCATAACTCTGTAACACAGCATTCGGTTGAATTTTTTGCATAAGTAGAAATTGAGGTATTTAAACACAGTGAACATGTTTACCCATCATATATCCGATTGTATAACCGGGGAACACTGCAAAATATAGTTGGTTTTAGAACCGTCATGTCCTCCAATAATTTCAAATTGTCCTACAAGTGGAAACAATTATCAGTAATTAAAGTTCAATGGCAACAATCTCTTCTAGTAATCATCCATGATAGCAATAAAATTTCTTATTCTACTAGTCAAGCCTCTTTTCCTGCAAATACTTATAGTGAGCTCTAACTATAGCAAAAAAAAATTATTTTCCAGCACAACAATAGAATTTTGATTATTGAATGAACAAGAAAGGTTAAAACTTTCCTTCATGCATACAGAAATGAGTACACCATCCACCCATCCACTCCACCAAAAAAGAGAAAAAACTTCATTGATTAGGAAACCAAGAACCATAGTCCTTAGCAAAAAAGCTTTAGGAAACAAGAATTAGAGACGTACTGAACACGGTGTTAGGTTTGGTGACTCAAATGTATTAGGATTATTGTTGATTTAGAATATGATCAAGTGGAATCCTAGAAATTGGCTAGGAGTCTTTTGAAGATGCGTGTTAGACTTTTACTTGAAAAGGGAATCTAATTGCATCCAACAAAAGGAAACAAGATCCTGTTGAAATTGGGTATCCTAATTGTAATATATTTTTTTTGCCTTTTAAGACTTCTAGGGTTGACCTATAAATACAAGCCTCCTCTGTTAGTTTTATTAGATGTAATAGATAGAAGCCAATTGCTAAATCAATTCTCCATATTGTTGATTCAATAAACATCGTTCCTCTGCGTTAATCCTTTTGTTCCTCTTTACAATTTAAACCTTGTTTTTCCGGTGTATGATCTAATATACTTCAATATTGTCATTACAATTTTGTTCTCTAAAATTCGGTTTGGAATTAATGTGTGTTATTGGAGCTTTCGCACCCAAGTGGTATCAAAGCAAAGCTATTGATTTTTTGTCGATTGGTTGAGATTTTTTTTTCGAAGATGGTTGGATTGAAGTATAATATTCCGCAATTAGATCGCAATACAAGGTTCTCATTGTCGCAAGTAAAGATGAGGATTGTTCTGGCGCAGTTGGATTTGGAAGATGTGCTGCTGAGTTTTGACAGGATGCCAACTGGATGGACAATGGAGGAGAAACAATGGAAGGATCGAAAGGCCACGTCATTGATTCATCTTCATTTATCCAACAACATTCTGCAGGATGTCTTCAAGGAGAAAAAGGCGGCTGCTTTGCAGTTGAGGTTGGAGCAGTTGTGTATGATTAAGAGTCGTATAAGTAAACTGGCTCTTAAACAGAAGCTGTATTCCTATCGCACAGCGAAAGGAGAGTCGTTGGAAGACCATGTTGCCGTGTTCAAGAAAATAGTTGCAGATCTGAAGACGTTGGAAGTTAAGTACGATGAAGAAAATCTTACTTTGATCCTGTTATGTTCGCTGCCTGGGCCTTATGCATCATTTCGAAATACTATCTTGTATAGTCGAGATACTTTGACTACAGAAGATGTTTATGATACTTTGCACTCAAATGAGAAGATGAAACATTTAGTTGGAGCTACATTAAGGGATGGGGAAACTCTTGGATCTCAAGGTGGTCGACGAAGAGGTAGATCGAGAGTTAGATTTAGCAATGTGACCTGTTACTGCTGCAAAAGGAAGGGACATGCGGAAGGATTGCAATATGTTGCAGGCTAAAGGTGATTTAGCTACAAATCGTGAAATGCAACCCTTGAATTTAGACGAAACCAATGTAGTTGAGAATTGTTTAGATAGCGAAGATGTGATATTGATCGTGGTATCTAACGTGAAATCTAGGCCTGACGAGGAATGAAATCTTAATTCAACATGTTCGCACCATATATGTTCCCCTACGAATTTATTTCAGACATATGAGGCTGTTCAACAAGGTGGAGTTGTAATGGGAAAAACCAATCTTGCCGTATTGATGGGATCGGTCGAGTCAGATTGAGACTGCAAGATGGAACATTTAGATTAATTGATCAGGTTCGACATGTTCTTAACCTGAAAAAGAATCTTATTTCGCTGAGTACCCTGTATGCAAAAAGGTATAAATTCTCTAGAGGATGTGGAGTCTTAAAGGTCCGAAAGGGAGTCCGAGTTATACTGGAGGGACGGAGGAGATCCCAATTGTACATTTTGCAGGGAAGTGTAGAACTGATTAGGAGACATTTGGACAAGTTTGGTACTGTGATGGAAGTTCAATTCGATACAATACCTCTTGGGTTGGGCTCTAAGTCGATTCAGAACGCTGCTAGGGAGAGCATTGGTGATCCCGCTTTGCCATCAATTTCAACGGGTACACTGTGTTCAGTTGCTGGGGTAAGACTCATTGAGCGTAGGTACGATGATGTCAGTAATGTCTGGGATGCTTTTGGGGATGTTAAAGGCGACAGTTCCAGCAAGAGGCCTTCTCATCAAGCATCTGGTTTGACTCTTGCTACAGGATGTGTTTTGACCCTGTGTAATCAACATTAATTCCTTGGTGGAATTGGGAACCCCAGGGATAGGGTTCGAGTTTCAGCTGTGGACGCTGGAGAAAGGATGAGTGTTTGGTTTATATGGAGTGGTTACTGTATTGAGGAGATTCGGCCAGTTAATTTCAATGCAAACGGATTTGAAATCTAGGAGTTTCATTCATAGCACCCGGTATTTGAGTCGAGGTGGAAATTGTTAGGTTTGGTGACTTAAATGTGTTAGGATTATTGTTGATTTAGAATTTGATCAAGTGGAATCCTAGAAATTGGTTAGGAGTTTTTGAAGATGCAGGTTAGACTTTTACTTGGAAAGGAAATTTAATTGCATCCAACAAAAGAAAACAAAATCTGTTGAAATTGGGTTTCCTAATTGTAATGTATTTTTTTGTCTTTTAGGATTTTTCTAGAATTGACCCATAAATACAAGGCTTCTCTGTCAGTTTTATTAGACGTAACAAATAAAAGTTAATTGCTTTGTATTCTCCATATTGTTGATTCAATAAATATCGTTCCTCTGCGTTAATCCTTTTGTTCCTCTTTACAATTTAAACCTTGTTTTTCCTGTGTATAATCTAGTATACTTCAATATTGTCATTACAATTTCGTTCTTTAAAATCCGGTTTGGAATCAATGAGTATTATTGGAGTTTCCACGCACCCGCGCCCCAACACACGCAAGTATTAGTGAAGGAATTAAGTAATACAATGTTTTACTGATAATATGTTTTTACATAAAATTGCCAAGTTATATTTTAACAAAAGTAAACAAGAAAGTGTGTGAAGTTGAGTTTCATACTCCTTGATAAAATCCAGATGCTCCTCCAAAGTATACCACCGATATTTGGTTAGCTCGTTCATAGATGTGTGCCAGAGGAAGATATGATATATAACTGGCAAGAAGGAGAGTGAAATTTTACTCTTAACTGGAATGTTGAGTGAAAAGTGAATGTATCTGATTGAACTAATAACAAAACAAATAGGGTGTTCGAACTTTTTACTCACAGATCAGAGGGATATAATCTAACACCCATACTTGAACCAGCGACATTGGCAATCAAATTTCCGTGGGTCAGCACAGCTCCCTTTCCATAATTACCGAAATAATTACACACTTAATCTACTTAAATTGGAAAATTAATAATCTGATAGCCTCTAAAAGAAAATACCTTTGGTGTTCCGGTTGTACCACTTGTGTAGCATACAGTAGCAACATCATCGGGTCTTGGTGGGCGGAAGGGTTCAAGGCTGCTGATGCCCTACAAGAAATTTTTATGACAACTCGATACAATAAACGACAAAATAAATATTGCACGAGGAGAAGAGAACTGCTTAGGAAACTGTACGGTGTAAATTCATCAACAAATAGCTTTAAAAGTAAAATGGATAGAGACAGAGCCAACTCACTTGACTAAGTAGTTTTGAGTATGATATAACCTTGACTCCTATTGCCGATGGGAGTGATGGCATTTGGCTGTCAATCCCTCCAACCACCTAAAAAACATAGTGAAGCAAATGATGCTCTTAAGGATAACTTGTCAGGTTTTCACTCTTTTACCAAGCAAATGGAGATTTAGCATCGTAATGTGCATCATGTCCATAAAGACGGGAAGGGATAAGTGTGCTCACAACAATGAGATGTACGGTAGGAATCTCAGATAAGAAGTTCAGCAGCTGCAATTCAAGTGCAAAAATAAGAAAATAGAACCCTTGTCTACAGAGAGAGAGAGAGAGAGAATGGAAAGAACATAAAGCTAGAGATTGACCAATTGTTCATTGTTCTGTTTTCTATTTATCTAGAAATGATTGCCAATGAAAAGTTTGTTCACTATCAAATCGCATCCATAACGGACTTCAAAATTCTTGACAATGGATTTAAAATCGCATAAAGATAACTTCCAAGGTTATGGGAAGTTGTACCTTTTGCATTATACCTTCCTAGATGACTGAGAGACAAAAAATAATTAGAGTACTAAAACTCACAGTGTTTAACGATTGTGGCTCACAAAATATAGCTTGTGCAGCCGCATGATTCACAATATATTTAACAGCGTCCGGACCTGCATGGCGAACCAAAAAATAATTCTACATTATAGTTTCTGACCATATGGAGAAAATGACTTCAACTCTCTGATAACTGACCAAGAGTATCATATAAAGGAACTGAAATGAATGAATAAGCACAGCAGGCATGATCAACAATCAGCCATTCGGGTCTGTTGACAAAATATAGTCCAACACAGGATCCCTGTTGTAAAACAAGGTAAACGGAACCATCAGATAAAGGGAATGTCAGCAACTAATATTAATTCAGCTTATATACGAATGAAAAATTCAGAGGCTTTTACGTTTAAAAGAGGCATTTCAACACAAGAACTATATTTAATCGGTAAAAAGAATATGCAACAAATGAAGCATTTTTGCTTGAGTAGCTTGCCTTTGGTATCCCGTGTTTAACCAGACCTGAACCAAGAGCTGATCGTGCAGCACCTGCTTCCCCATAGGTCATCCACTGATATCTATAACATGACATCATATGGATAAAGCAGATTTTTTTTTAAAAAAAATAAAAAAATAGAGAAGGTATTTAATTGAAATGGAAACTTACTCCCCTACGGTCCCATCTTCCCGAACTCGAGTACCTAAGTATTTGTAGTCACGGAATGTTTCAACTGCATGCCTATGCTCAGGAAGTTAGAAAAAGGATGGTTTGATGAATGTCATTGAAAGAAAGAGTTTCAACTTTAAATGACAACTAAGGTGAATTTAACCGTTTGTATTCGAGGTTACTTACACAAAATTATCATGCAAGGTAGCAATCTTAGGATGATCAACAAATCTGCTCACAAGCTTAAAAGGTTCATGTCGAGATCTGTAAAAGAACTGTATACTGGTTACGAGGCCAAGAAAAAGCAGACAGGAAAATTATTAAGTTGATAGTTTCAACCTGTAAACATTCCATTTCCCAGTCTCCAATTTCTCTGGAAGCACTACACTATACCCTTCCTCTGCCAATAACAGCATTAAATATTAATGCGAGGAAGAAAAACAAAGACTTCTCTTATGATCAGTTAATGATATTTAAACAAGCAAAATGAAGCAAGAAGAATATACAATTTTTTACATACGAAAATATGCAATGCAATGAATATTCAATTTAAGACAAACGGTAGTATAAATTTATAATTGCATTATGTAGACATAGACAGCCGTGGAGAGGTAATCAATGCTTCCATGGGTGCGAAATTATATATTAATAACCCTTCTGTCACCCACATCAACATTACGTAAATTGTTTCTCCCTTCCTCTTATTGTGGAGATTAAAGAGGTTAGATAGCTCATTCCTTGAGCAGTAGACATTTCATGGTCATGACACAGTATGCACTTTTCTATCTCAACAGCCAAAATTATGAAATACAACACTCAACTGAACTAACTGGGTCGGTATCCCAAATTTATCTAACGCCTGCTACATATTCTTCTTGCACTCATAATCAAGGATCACCTTCAAAGTTAAACCCAAACGACCAGGACCATCAAATTGATATTAAACTTCAAATGATGTTAAACTTAATATTTTAGCCTCTATAGTTAAATAAAATTTTACATAAAGAGCGTAACAAATGTTCAATGGTCTTGAGTTACTTGCCGCTAGAGTGTATCTAATATAAGGATCAAATAAGCATAAAAAACATGTCATGATTGTTGGTTGGAATGCCTTGCAATAACTCAAACTGAACCCTAAAAATAAGCTGCAATAGATTCCAGATCATGTGTTTGACACTCTCTGTGAAAACATTTGTCCCTCGCCGAATAAGTGCACAAGGATCCAAACTTACCCTAGGATAGAATGGAATAAAGAAATATGTTTATCGACGTTTATGCACTAACACAATACTAGCCGCCAGGGAAGCCGAGGCTGAAAAGCCTGTTTGCCACAGCCGGATGCAGCTAAGCAGGCTGTCAGTTGTGGCCTCGGCTGGCTGGACATTTCCGACCTCCACTGCTATGACCCATCCCTTTAGTTCCTTGTTCTTAACACGAACCAATGACTAAATATATGTGCTATAATGTCAAAACGACATTATTAGGAAATCTTCCCAACAGTGATTCATGCTTCCTTGTGTACAATTTCTTTCATCCGCAATAGCGTATTTAACATGAATCCTTAAACCTAATACTCAAACAATTATGGACAAGCAAACATACAAAAATCATATCAAGCAACTCGGTCATTGAATATTTGTGGAGCAACTATAATCATTCACAGTTCCCTCCTCTCCCCACTAGTCGTTTTGGCTCCGCACTGCTTGAATAGTCTCCACCTTGTGAAATAGGAATTCAAGCCTCGATTAACAGTATGTGGAATTATTTGCTTGAATTCCTCAAGCCTTGCTCCATAAACATCTTGTACAACAACAAAAATCAGATTTTTAATTTGAAGCAGGCAACGTAAATCATTTTTCGCCAATCTGTTCTACGTCAATATCTAATTACGTTCTAAAAATCTAGATGAAGTGGTAATATGAAAAATCAAGATCATTTACAATCCAACAGCAAAAATTCACTACTCCAAGCTCAACATGAGGAAATTCTCACGGGCAATTGTGCTAAAGAACAATAACCATTACCCCTTTGTTGGAATGGAATTAGATGCAATAGCTTGAGAATTGTTGCCTGAGACACACCATTTCACTCTGCTTGGAGGCTTGAATAATCCTCATCATGTTATCATAAAAGAGAACATTGTGAACTATTTTCTGCCATCCACATAAAATTTATTACATATCCAGACGTCCACTCATTTATTTTCGCTTGGTGCAGTCTACATATCCAATCCATCCTTACTCGCCTCATATTGTTGTCAGAATTAATGACCAGTACAATAAAAAGTAGAAATGAAGATGAAGTGAGGTATGCATCTCGTTAAGAACAGAGTTCGTCCCCTACGCAGGTGCCTCAGGATTATCAGACTTCAATCTCCCAAGATAAAATGCTTTTTCCAAAGTCAGTATTGCGCCATAAAACCTTGCTAGTTGAACTAAAGTATTGACAGTATTCTTCTCGAATGGAATAGATCTCAAAATAATTCGAACGTAATTTCGTATTATCAAAATAAAATACACTAGAAAAGATTTATAGATTTTCAAGTGGCTTTCAGAATGGTTGCATCTTTTGACATGAATTAACGTGGATAGTTACATCACATACATTTATATTTAATAGTCTAGATTGTACTCTATCAAAAGGTCGAATTTTCATTACTCTACAACACCTGTGACTTTTTGACATGCATCTTTTGCATTTTAAAAGTCGCTACTATCACCACACCAATTGGAGACTTTTGCAATTCACAACTATAAAAATTAAGAATAATGCTATTTGTAATGAAGATTACCAGTAGTCGTCCTATGTGGCGTACACTTGACAATTTTTCATTTGATGTATAATTCAAAAAATAACTACCATATCTATGTATCAAATAACAAATTGTCAAGTGTATGCCACATAGAACGACTACTGACAGTCTTCACTACGAATAGCATTACTCAAAAATTAACCATCAATTCCAACAAATTTCATTTCAACTTTTGGTTTTAAAAAAAAAAGGCTAAAAAGGGTTATTTTTCAAGTTAATACCTATCACCTAATAAGAGATAAAATCTCACATCGTATAAAAATGAAAAAATGGATCAATTTATAAGGATTTTGACCACTCCTCTCAATAAGGTTGACTTTTTAAGATATACCCAAAATTTAATATAATGTCAAAGTTCATTAAGCTCCAACAAACTATTCGATACTACTAGGACTTAAAATAAATGAGCACACAAATTTCCAAATTGATGGGCTCAAACGATAAAATTCCGTCAAATAAAGATGAAAATATGTGTTTTAAACGTTTGAACTACTCTTTTAACATGTCTTTTAACATGGAACCACAAATCGTAACATCCTCATCTTGCTTAATGAGATAAGAGTCAAAATGAAATTTGGACTTCCCCTTTTATTCCTCATTTCACTTTTATTTGGGTTATTTACTTATTTTTAAAGTCACAACAACACTCATGTACCAGATAAAACAGTTCAAAAGAAAAAGAAAATGAAAAAAGAAGAAGACCTTTATCCACGCATAACCTCCAGAAAAAAAAACACACACGAGAGAAAAATGATACCGGAAAAAAACTCGCCGTCAGTGGGGTGGCGGAGGAGAAGCGGCAGTCGATACCCGGCGGTAGAAATCAGATGATTCTGTACTATTTGAAGGCGTCTTTCGGCTCTTGAATCCATATTTCTAGCTCAAATGATGGAGTAATGGCAAATTCTATCGTACTTACAGAACTTCCCAGGCTTAAAATCGTCCCAATAATTCAAGAAACGTGTGCACTGTGCAGACAACTACATTTGTCCACACACAGAGTAACTGACACACACAAAAACATACACGACAAAGAAATAGATGAATTCGAAGTTCCATGCCGGTTCCATGTTCAATGCCGGCATGTACACTCACACGTCTATTGTATGCGTTCTATAGGAAACGTCATATCATTAATCCTCAACTTATTGCTGGACTAGCAAATTAGTCTACAATTTTTAAGCTTTGTTTGATCCCCATTAAATTCAATTACATTACATTTCATTTCATTTTTCTCTATCGTATTTTCAATCACACAATCTTTTATAAAATAATATTACACATAAATCGAAAACTTTTCCTTCTTTTTAACCACTCATTTTTCTAAAAAAATACTATTCCCCCCATTTTCATTTTCAGGTAATGGGGGTCAAACGGGGGCTAAAATGAAGAAAGTCATTTTCGATGCCCAATCTATTTTTCGAGCGATATAATTACAGTTCAGCTTAATAATTATATTAAAAATTAAGTTAAAGTTAACAAATAATTTTAACTACGTACTCTATTGGATTTACAATCTTTCAATCACGTATTTCATCAACTTTTATCAAAATTTTCTATAAATCTGATTTTTATCTCAACCAAACATAGACATGATTTCCTCTTTATTGAAGTTTGAGGACTAATTGTTATTAAAATCTTGTTTTGTCAAATTTTTTAAAATCATTTTTTCTCAAAATCATACGTTTCTATTGATCCCACAACTTTTTTTTATCACTTTTAATCACAAATTTTCAGGGAAAAAAATATTTCCCTTAAAAGTTAGAAGGTACTTACCATTGTACAATAACCTCCTGTTGATCCCCATTACGTGGAAAAATTAATTGGGAGAATAGTATTTTTTTGAAAAATGAGTGGTTGAAAAAGAATTAAAAGTTTTCAATTTACGAATAATATTATTTTATGGAAGATTGTGTGGTTGAAAATATGATAGAGAAAAATGAAATGTAATAGAATTTAGGCTCCGTTTGATTGCACGAAATTTTCCATGGAATTTGAAATTAGAATTCCAACTTCCACTTTTGGCCTGTTTGATTGACAAAATTTTCCAGGGAATTGATTTTCCATGAATTTCTAGGTACAACACCTTAAAGCGTGATTTTCCACCTTTTATTTTCCTAGGGATAGATGGTTTTTGGTTTTTCACCTTTTTTTTTTTTTGCTTTTTGTTTTTTTTTTATTGTTGGCAATGGGAACAAATTTTAGAAACATTTGTAAAAGAGGATATCCCTGAAATTGACAATTTTCATATAAAATAAAGCCAAACGAACACCAAAATATAGGTGATTTTTTTATCTTTTTTTTTCCTTTTTTTTTTTTGGTTGGCAATGGAAACAAATTCTAGGAATAATGGTAGAAGTGGATATCTCTTAAATTGTCAATTTTCATATAAAACAAAATTAAATGAACGACAAAAAACACTTTAATTTCAACATTTTTCACGTGGAAAATTATACCAATCAAACACAATAATTTACAATTTTCAGAAAAATAATTTATAGGTAATTCAATTTCCTGAAATTAATTTTCTTTCCACCCAAATACAATCTTTGCAATCAAACATACCTTCAAACAGACCCTTAATGTAATGGGGCTCAAACATTTGATAAGTTGAGGAAAATTAGCACAAATGATAAATGGAGAAAGTCATTTAACAAAATTATCCCTAAAAATAACAAGTAAATAGGGACAATTGCATTGAATCCACAAAGTTAACGGCCCTTTGAATGGATTACTTCCAAAAGTATCATTCGCACCAAAAAATGAATATGTTTTGAGACCATAGACGCCACATTTGGAAGGTTTATACCAAAAAGGCATTTTGGCAAAAAAAAAATAAAAAAATAATAATAATAATAAATAAATAAAAATTGGGACCATTGGCACCAATTTCTCAATTAAGTTATGGTCGCAATGGTACGACTCACAGCAGATCCGACTGTTGCGATTGAATGGACCATATACCAGACACCAAAACATTTAAAGAAAGAAATAAAGAATTCCCATCTACCAGAAACCATAACATTTAAAGAGAGAGAGAATTTGCCACTACCATTGTTTTAAAACTTTTTTTCCCACTCATTTTCAACCACACATTTGTACAATAAAATATTTTGCACTTAAATTTAAAATTTTTCCTATTTTTTAAACACGCGGTCTCTAAAACGAGGGCTTTCGGTCATTTCAAAGTATGAAAATAAAATATTTTAATATAAATTGTCATCAAGAATGAGATGTATTATTAAGAATGTTGAACATAAGAATTTGACCCAAAAAAAAAAAAAAAAGTTGAAGAAATAGTTGCTACAATGAGCAATGATTGAGGAGTTTTATCTATATTTAAAATATGATGTATCAAATAAAAATTATGATGGCAATACAACTACGCTAAATATAATTGTTGACATTCACTTAAATTAAAATATATATTTTAATCTATATCAAAAATGGACTTAACTTTTCTAGTCTAAATATATATTTATTATTCTTTATTATTAGTACCAACTTCGCTTTAAATTATTGTATTATTTTTCTTCATTTTCTTTGTACATATTANTTTTTTTTTTTTTTTTTTTTTTTGCGTAAATTTATTTATTTTTCATATTAGCCCAACTTTAAAATTTTATTGTCCAGGCCCTGAATTCGCTGTGTCTTGCTTTCCTTGCCCACATCTCCTTTCGACTTCGAAAGTTCACTTGGGAGGGAGAATCGTTGCCGTCCAGCTCTTTCACTGTAAATTGCACAAATCTAAATAAATTGTCATATGATAGTCTTGAAAAGATATTGCACTTCAATTTTATGAGCATCACTTCAAGTTGAAAAAGAAAAAAAAAAATCTAATTTCATAAAGAAACATGTGAGGACTACACAATAATTTAATCATTTGGAAACTAATTCAAAGGTTGAGGACTAACTTGATGAAGAGGCGATACATTGAAGACTAGTGGTGCAATAATATTGTAATTCAAGAAATTGAATTTGGGTTGGGTAAAGCCTTCTTATCCACGTTTCGTATTCGTCACGCAATCGACTAGCAACTTTTCTGGATCAATGCCCAGTTCCCCATTTTTTGGCATTCGATTTAGGGCAATCATGTTATCCAATTTCAATTACTTTCAAATATTGTTATCTTGTTCATTGCTGCCAACTTAACTAAATATATACATTGATCTGGACGGTAAAATTAATTGATAGTTGTTGTGTAGAAACGTAATTTTAGTTCATATACATATTTTTTTTGAGATGTGAGGCATGTGTTGTTGTGTAATGTGGATATACACATAGATCATCCATTACCTTTAATGTTCACATCAACATATTACGTTAGCTAAATTCATTGAACAATAGACAAAATGACAAGATTCGTAAGCAAATCGAAGTCTGATGACCTCATTACACCAAATTGAAGATGATTAACCGTATTTAAACCAAAATCTGATTTAAAAGTTATTGGACATTGTTTGACCAAACTAAAATATACATATACATGTGTATTTTTTAAATTTATTTTCAATCACATATTTTTTCCGAACAATAATATTACACGTAAATTAAAAATATTTTCTTATCTTTTAAAACCACATTTCCTAAAAAATTATATTCCAAGACATACTTTCCTCAAAATTTCATTTTCATGGAGGCCAATCAAGGGCTTAGTAATCCAAAAATATCTTTTCGTTGTCAAAATCTAAACTCAAATGATAACAGTAAAGTCTTATGAGTTCGAGCCTCTTTTCGAGTGATGAGTGAAATTCTTTGATTTCCTTTTAAAATAAAAATATCTTTCCGTTTTAGAGAGACAAAAGTTAGTCCCAATCCATACTTATATGATAACTAGTTTTTTTGCCCGTGCAATGCATGGGTTGTGTTTCTTTGAAAGTAATGTTAGTGTGTTAAATGTTAATGATTGAAAAATACACGTTTGAACAAAGGATGATAGATATATAGGACCGCATCAAATTCTTGAATTCTTCGTCATCTTTGCAAAGATGAAGTTCTTGCACAAAGTATTTTACTTTGGAGAAAGAAAAATGATGTCAATGAAATAAAAATGAATCTATTGTGTAGGTCACAGCAAGAAATCATCTGTTTTCGTTAGTTTAAGAACTGAACTTGTACTCAGGCAAAACATTTCAATGAAAAACACTCATGCTTCCACTCAACTGAAATTAAGCTTCCCAAATTCACATCACACATGCTTTAACACTTGATTTCAGAATGAGGTACAAGAAGATTGAATGTTCAAACCTACATTCGTTTTCGAGCTAACTTGTCTCCGTACCTTAGCATTTGCACTTTAGCTTGTGCTTGTTGATACAAATTCCTATGGTCTTTTACCCATTTTTGCAGCTTCTCCTGCAGATACAAGTACACATGATGGGTGACAATGAATAAATAAAGTTCTAGTTGAGTCACATAAAAAAAATTTCACACTTCAAACATTTATTCTCTTGATCAAAAAAATATTTATATCACCCAAACATAATGTGTGTAGTCAATTCTACCATTAAAGCACTAATGCAAATAGGTGGCAATAAGCATATACCTAAGTAATCCAGCGATCTTCAAAAAAAAAAAAAATTCCTCACAAGATAAACTCTCTCTGTATATCTAAAATAATTTTCTTTCTGTAAGGACAGACATTTACCAACTACCACTTATATTTTCTTTTCTTTTTTCTCTCCAAGAAAAGTAAATAAATAAACAAAGGCCTAAAGTGAGTCAAAAACTCAATATTTATTAACCATTTAACAAAAATAAAATGTCAGCGAACCAATTTTTAAGGAAAACAGACTACTTATTTGGATAATCTTCCTACCACAAGATTATGGACTGTGTTTGTATGTATGTGGTGTGTGAGTGGGAGAGAGAGAGAGAGACCAAATGCGAATGATGTACTAAAAATTAATAACATTTATGAATGATTGATTAAATTTATCAAACTAAACACTCAATATATCACCATGAGCTTCAATGGCCCCAAAATTAGTCTTCTCCACTGCCAATTTCGCTAGCAACATTTGCTCCTGCTTTCTCATTACATCAAAGACCTTCAAAAACATAAAATACTGAAATATGTGTGAATGCGAGAATGATTTAACCTCATAGTCCAATTGGGTTAAGGTTAAACTGCTAACTCATTATTTAAGAAAACCATAGATTTAAATAAGGATGTGTGTTCCTCATTAAAAAATATTAGTTTTTACATAAAATGTTTAAAAAAAAAAAACCAAGGACTTTCTACAATTTAAGAAACATAGACTCTCCACAAGTAGCACTATCTTGTCCTAAAGAATAACGCCAAGAGGCAGCTTCTAGGATTCCCCTGTCCTTATCATAGGACATAGTCCCAAAATGCGAAAAACTAAAAGTATCAACTAATGCAAGACATTTTTTCAGCATGATCTATCTAGATATACCTCCAAAAGCTTCCCTTCCTCTAAAAATTGCTCGTAGCTAATGTAAAAAGAATAAAAGAATCTAATAATTGGCTAGTACATATAAAATAAAAAGTTGTATATGAAGTTTAAAAAAAAATTCCCCAATTATGGAAATTATAGAAACTAAGAAAAATGTACAGCATTATAAAGAAACCAATAAAGTTATAACATTTAATATCTACAAGAGAAACAAGGTAATCTTGCGGTAAATAAATTCATGAAGTTAATGCAAAGCCTAAGAAATGCACATCTTGTCTTGATAAAAAATTAAAGCTGGATAGAATTTAAAAGAAAAACTAAAATACAACTGACTGTGTAACAAAATAATTGGAATAACGCACAATCATACAACATTTAATCCATATACAATTTGTTTAAGGTAATAAAATCCTTTATAAATATTCAGGACAATAAATGAAAATTAAACTATGAATATAAATAACAACAATTCCAAGAACCAATAACGAGTTAGGTTTCAAAAAAAGGGAAAAATAGTTTCACGCTTAATATATACATGTAATGGATAAAGAAAAACATACCGATTACTGCTTCCATGAAGGGCAACACGCCAACGCCATAGTGGATTCAAGTTTTTTGTTAGAAGAGACGGTGTGTATAGAATTCAATTCAACGCTCCTTCCTCCTCTCCATCGAAATTTGATTTTCAGAAATCAATAGGAAATAAATATTAACTGATAGCACCCCTTTGTGGAATTAGATGTAAAGAAAAGATGAGAGATAATGAAAGGGAGCTCCAATTATTTTCCAAATGAGAGAGGAGGATGATAGGTTGAAGGCAAATGAAAGGGGAAGATTGAAGAAATGATAAAATTTGTGTTTTTTCTAGTCAACAAAGGAGGCTACCAAGTGTCAGATAAACAGTAAATATTCAGTAAAATAAGTAATAGACGTTGGATTCAAGTGTGAAAGCAATCAGCAATGCCATATTTTGTATCAGGATCATTGAACCCTCAAGTTCGAGATGGTAAAATAGTGTTAGCTTTGGAGGGTAAAATAAGAATGGTGTAGATGAACGAGGGTAAAATGGAAATACAAAATACTTCATAAACAAATAGTAACTTGCACATTCCCTCTTTTAATAGTAAAAAGATAATAGAAAAACCTTGATGGTTCACTAATTAATACTACTAAATACTGATAAAGTAAAAGTCCCTCTTATTTTCGTCTTTTAAGTCCCAACCAAAGTCAACTTCTATCTCACACAAACACACTCATGATCAGCTAGGCTTTGGTCTGAATTTAATAACTTGTACATTCAAGTTTACCACCGTGACAAAAAGTAACAAGTGGCACAATTTCATAGGCTGGTGGATTTCTCAATAAATCTCTTCAAGAAATTCTTTAATTATAAAATAGTATCTTATGCATAATAAAGAGCATATTTAAATTTAAAGAGCAATTTTTTTTAATGTGCTCCATCAATGTTTTCTATTTTGGCTTTTCATTTTGTATTTTTAAAAACATTTATTGATTTCTCCACTTCTTTTATACGATTTTTTGGGTTAATTTCACAAATCTTCATTGAACGTACGAAAAAATTACAAAACGGTCACTGAAATTTAAAACTTTCAGTGACGGTCACTTAAGTTTCGGGCGCTTTTCAGACAGTCATTGGAGTTCAAAAACTTGCAAAAATGGTCACTAAAATTTAAAAATACATTTTAAATTTTTTGGATTACTTTTGTGGCAACTTTTAGACTATTTTCGACAATCGATATTGTCGAATTTTGATACCGTTAGAAAGTTGACAATATCCTCTTCAATTACCACCTAAAATCTCCTCGTAACTTCAACAGATGTCACTGATTTTCAGATTTTTTGGACAACTTTGGCGGCGATTTTTCGACGACTTTCGACCACTAAGACCACCGAATTTTGATATCGTTGGAAAGCCCACAATGTCCTCTTCAATTACCACCCAAAATCTCCCCCAAACTCCAAAGGATTCGATCGGAATAAACCCACAAAATTGGGTACCCAAAAAGGCGAAAATCTAAGTAGATTTTTTGGGCTACATTTGAAGCAACTTTTCAGTAACTTCCTACCACCAATACTGTAGGATTTTGATGCCGTTGAAAAACCCACAATATTCTCTTCAATTACCACCAAAAATCTCCCACAAACCCTAAAGGATTTGACCAGAATAAACACACAAAATTGGTTACTTGAAAAGGTAAAAATATGGGCAGATTTTTTTAGTTTTTTGGGCGACTTTTGCAGTAACTTTCTGGCAACTTCCGACCACCAAGACCGTCGGATTTTGATATTGTTGGAAAACCAACAATCTCCTCTTGAATTACCACACAAAATCTCCCCATAACTCTAAGGGATTTGGCCAGAATAAATTCACAAAGTCAGCATCCTGAATCTGGGCAGATTTTCGCCTTTTTGGGTAGCCGACTTTGTGGGTTTATTCCGACCGAATCCTTTAGAGTTTGGGGAGATTTTGGATGGTAATTGAAGATGACATTGTAGGTTTTTCAACGATATCAAAATCTGACGAGCTTGGTTGGAAGTCGCCTGAAAATCGCAGCAAAAGTTGCCCAAAAATCCTGAAAATCTGGGCAGATTTTCAGATTTTTGGGTGATCTTTTCGAAGATTTTTCGATCGAATTTTTTGGAGTTATGGAGAGATTTTGGGTCAGAATTAAAGAAGAAAATGTGGACTTTCCAATGGTATCAAAATTCGACAATATCGATGATTGGAAGTGGCTCAAAACTTGTCACAAAAGTAATCCAAAAAACTGAAAAAGTGTTTTTAAACTTTAGTGAACGTTTTTGAAAGATTTTAAATTTTAGTGACCGTTCCTCCAAGTTTTTAAATTTCAGTGACCGTTTTTGAAAGCGCCTAGAAACTTAAGTGACCATTACTAAAAGTTTAAAATTTCAATGACCGTTTTGTAATTTTCGCATAAGTTCAGTGACCGTTTGCGAAATTAACCCCGATTTTTATTTTTGTTTTTATTATCAATGGCCAACCATTTCAAATATGTGCTTTGTATTCATTAGGCATATTTTACATTGTTTTAGTAATGAAAGTCTTAAAATTCGACTGGTCTCTCTTGTGTTGGTTATTATGATTATTGAGGACACAACTTGTTTAGATTATTGTGTTGGTATATGTTGTATTTTATTTGAGGTTGGCTAGTCCAAATTAAAGGAGAGATAAATGTCTAAATTTTCTTAAAAATAAGTCATAATAAATTACATAGTATAATAGCCTTGATGGGTTTGACATCTAGTTAGTATCCTTAATCTGTGCACGTCACGTTTTGAGTTTATTAGTAATGTTCGAGTCGAGTCATGTCAATTGACTCTTTAAAATGGAGTGCACGTTGTATTTAGATAATCTCTTAAAAATGCTTTTAATTTGTCTTCTATTATAAGTCCAATTAAAAGGGTTTTGAGTCTTTTATTTAATTTATCTATAATGAACTTATCACATAATGATAACTTGTAACCCTTGAGAAAATGAAGAACAAAACCAAAAACTCTCAACTACTTAAACAATGACGGCATAAATAACTTTGTATATAGTAATTCAACCCGAAAAAGTTCAATAAATTTCTTCAAATCTCATATATACAAATTATAGACAAGAAATTATGTTAAATAGCACTGGTAAGGATCAGAAAATTTCTTCAATTCTCATATATACAAATTATCGAAAAGAAAATTGATGGGGGATTTTATTAAGTGGGCATTTGTTTTGTAAGTTATCAGACATATCTCGCGATAAAAATTGAACTTCACTTATTACAAGGATAAATTCCATAATATACATGAAGTAGAGTTCAGAAAAAGATAAAATAAAATAAATGAAGAAGAAGAAGCTATTAATCATTATTAGACCCAAATTTGAAGCACATTGCTAGCTTTAGGGATCTTTCCCGGGTTTTTAGATTATGGATTACGCACTTCTTTTGTTATTTCAAACTGATTTATTTTTTTTAACAGTTTTAATTCTTATTTAAATTTTATCTTTTCAGTTGTCTGTTCTTTGTAGCAGTCTGCTTTAGTATCTTCATTTCTTGACCTTTCATTCAAAACTGCACATTGATTTGCAAGTAAAGGTGAAGACATGAATGATTCATGTAAGATTCATCCTAGTCTACCATCTTTAATTTGTAGCACAGGTTAATCATTCTTCATAACCTTAGAAGTTAATCTTGTTTTAAACGTGCTATGCCGAAACCTACTTGCTACTCTAAGAGCTTATTTGTGAGTGATTTTGAAAATTGATTTTTTGACTGTTAGGAGAAAAGTGGAATTCACCTGTGAGAGAAGAAGTCAAATATGACGGCTGAAATAGTGAAATAACGGTCAAAAAATCAATTTTTTGGGAGGAAAAATCTCTCCCAAACAAGCCCTAAATGTACACGCCGTAAATTAAATTCATTTTTCATTAATTATTTAAGATGTGCATAGTATTTAAAAATAAGTAACGAAAGAACTCAAAACAAAAATATTTACTTGTACTGATATCAAGTGTATTTAAATTTCATCTTCAACGAGTTGCCTTGCGTGAGTTTATTTTTTAATCAAATACATGGCACATGCTCAATATTCTAATGAGAAGTACTTGGTGTACATAATATTTCATCCATAAGAGTATATGGATACCTTTATGGATGAAATATTATGTACAAGTAGAATAATTGTATTCTAATTGAGTGACGACGAGATTAGAATAATGATACCATATGCGTTTCAAATTTGTCACATTGAATTCATATTTCTTGAATTACTTGATAGGTTCACAATCTTCGTAAATGAGCAATAAGACTTGAATGCTTCATCTTTAATTATTTTTGTACCTCATTTATTTTCGAGTTGTCTTTGATGTCCTTCTCACATGTTGGTCTAATTCATTTTTTTCATTCAAAAATGAACATCAATTATATTCGAAAATTGAATCTTTACCTAATGTAATATTGGGATTTTTTTTTATATTTTAAAATCAAACCTAGGAGAGAGTTGCTTATTCTGTGTAATCTAGTGTGCTTAATTATTATTAATAATAATTATTATGACAGTACATACACGACATACAAAAAGATATACCCTATGTTGATTAGCTTCTCT
This sequence comes from Olea europaea var. sylvestris, assembly GCF_002742605.1. Lineage (NCBI taxonomy): Eukaryota > Viridiplantae > Streptophyta > Magnoliopsida > Lamiales > Oleaceae > Olea > Olea europaea. Next base: position 62,371 of record NW_019242323.1, on the reverse strand, counting down.
AATACACATTAGCTCTCCAAAGCTTAATCCAAGCTTTTCAAGTACTAGGCATGATTAACTACAACTTGTATTATACAATGACAAAAAACTCCATACCCAAATTTAAAAAATTACAAGAAATACCAGCAAGAAGCTGAACTCTCCAAAGGGTACATTTGTAAACTCAAAAATCCAATACATACATGATCTTGGTTTGATTGGGAAATACAGTCTTGTCACATGCTCACATGCCTAGGACTCATGCCATGTTATTATGATCTCTGTAATAAGGGTCAGAACAAGAACAGCTTATCTCTCTCTTAGACTAATCCACATATCTAATAATTCATTTTGCCACTAATCAAGACAGTAATTCTTTAATACAAGGTTGGTTTTCCAGAAATTTTGATATCTCAAATGCCTGTGACAGAATATGATGTTATTTAAGATTTTACATAATCATCAGGTTTGATGTGTATCCCTGCTAATTCATTAAAGAAAGAAGCATATGGAAATATGTAGTGCCTTTAAGAAGGTGAAAAATTTCTTGATAATTAACTTAGAAAGTGAAAAAAAGAAAAAGAAAACATAATTTCAGCGAGGGACCCAATAGCTGTCTATTATATCATAACTGTTTGTTCATTGTGCAGCTCCAGAATAGCAATGGTACATTGATCACTTAATAGCAGTAGAGAGAGATAAGGTGGCCATTAATAAATTTTGACTTGTAAAAACCAAGGCTACATCACTTTATTGTCATGAAGCTTTTTTCCCGATAAATTTGAAGTCAACTATATGGTATCAGATTTCGACAAACACAAACAAACAATTCGATCCGTCTAAAATTGAAGATCAAATTTTAAAAAAAAAAGTCACTTACTGGACATGTTAAGGGCAAAGAAAGATCCATGAATCCAAAAATACAGTAAAATGGCATTGTTGAAAAGGTTTTGTCTTTAGCCCCCAAGGTGTCTATGTGCTGTCCCCATATTCTATAAACAACCTTTGTTCACTGTTTCAGCTTCACCAGACCACTTAGTTTTTATATTCTCACCGTCCAGACATATACCAGGAAAAACTTTTGATCAAAACTATAATGTAAGAATAGATCATCTCCATTTTTACCTCCCTTTATAAAGCATAAAACCTCATGCACATGTTCTAACACAAGTAACTTGTGATCCCAAAGTTTTCACTTATTCTTCGGGCTTTTCTTCTCTTCTTTTCATTCTAAAATGGTCTCCCCAGAAACTGTTCAGGCTAGCTCCAAATGTACTGAACCGAATTTGAGTCCCCGGATTTGATTCTCTGCAGATTTTCTTGAGGAAGATAACTTCATTTCTACATGTCCAAATCCTCTTGCAGAGAAGAAAGAAAGAGAGAAAGCATTTAACGCAGAATTTGAGTTTCTCTCGGCGAATTTAACGAGCCAAAACATGATTACCGCAGACGAGCTATTTTGCGAAGGTAACTTGCTGCCTCTTTGCGAAATGCATCATTCCGAGAAACTCAACAAGATTAGCCTCAAAACGGAGAATGCTAAAGAGGAAGCAGATGGGAAAGAGATTAATAACAAGGAAGAAGCCAGAATAAGTTGGTTTCTTGATGATGATCCCTCTCCTCGACCTCCTAAATGCACTGTTTTATGGAGAGAATTATTAAAGTTGAAAAAACAACGCGCTTCTACCTTGTCTCCATCATCTTCCTCCTCCTCCTCTAGAGGCTCAATGGAGAACGTGCCTCCAGTTGATGAAAGTAAAGAACGGGTAGGACCTCGAGACAAGACTGTGACGAGAACAAAGAAAGGGCTGGAGAGAACAAGATCCGCAAGTATGCATATAAGACCAATTATCAATGTTCCTATTTGCACACAAGGAAAAAACAGTGCACTGCCTCCCCTTTTCTCCATAAGGAAAGGAAGACTAGAGAGGTAAGAACAAGAAGCTGGTCGCTGCTTGTTGGGTGATCTGTAGAGATGTTATAATTCCTTGGTCTTTTTTTTTTTAATCAGAATTGATTTCATGTTCTCTTTCTTTAGATAAATTGTTGTTGCAAGTAAGTTTTGTTATTAATTACAATATAGATGCTGACTTTACTTTCTGTAAGAATGTTTCTGCAATTGATATCCATTGATTCTAATAAGATTGACCTGAAGGAGAAGGGGTCAACCAAAACTAATAGAGATTGTTGTAGTTGCTTTAGATATCTAGTAATGAATCGAACGGAGTGACAAAAAATGAGCCGACCACAGATTTCCTTTGAACAAGGCTTAATTATTTGTTTTAGCTTTTCTATGAAGAGATGAGGACTCATGATCCAAAGAACATGGAACTTCTGATTCCAGCTAAACTCATCCAACAGAAAAGGGAATACAAAGTATTAACTATGCATAGTAACACACAGTTACAAAGATCTTATTGCTTACGAGTAATGTATACAAAACGTATGTACTTGTAAATATACAGATAAAGATTGTGATACAGAGACGATCATTCAAAAAATGACTGGATATAAACATCATGCTAATATACAATTTGACGCACATTTTCATTTGTCAATCAAACAATACATGCTGGCAGTGATAACAAGTCTTGATGCTCAAAAGAAGCGGTATGAATGTGGTTAGAAAGATGAGGCATAGTCTTACTTCCAAGATTTGGAGAGTTTTGGGAATGCTCGTTAGACTCGTGCGTGGTTGTTAGCGACTAGTTTACATGATGTTGTCATGATGGTGGCAGTATCAAAAAGGGATTCCCGGGAGTAACCCTGTGAAGAACATACTTGAATTAATTAATCGTCTAAATTAGCAATGGAGGAAATGTACATCAGCAAACGGAATATTACCTTAGGTCCAATCCAGGTTCTCCAGAAATGTTGCTTGGTACTTGGCCGGTCAGATTATTGTTATATAGGAAACTGATAACAATGACCACAAATTAGTACGCCAAATTTTTTATTGAGTAAAAACAATCTCCCTTCTTAAACACGGAAATGAATTCATGTCAGAGCCCATAGCCAGCGAAGGAACAAGAATTCTATTTCCACATCTATGCCCATTTCCAAATATGTAAACTAAAACAAAATAAAGATAACAGAAAATAAGCCTGGAAAACTCTCTCTAGCTTGGAATTTTCAGCGCTAATGCAACATTTTCTATTAAGAAAGATCACATAAAGTATTCTGCAAGATTGGCTGAAATGGGGTGTATCTACACTTCTACTTCGCACATTTGTGGAATAAACCGGCCTTTAACTTAGAATTTGGTTGAACTTTGCTCATTCACGTTGTCCATTCCCCATTTAGAGACCATCATATAATCAGGATTGATTCATTACTAAGCCACAGAAAACTGTGATTTAGTACTGACACTTGCAGGGAAAGGTCAAAAAAGTTAAGGTTACTGGATCTGGTCTATGACTTCTGTGAAAACGATCATGTCTAGAACTATCCTTCCCATGATTATTTGAGAGGACCTAACAAAACATTTCACTGATTCCTAGTGAAGGGATTAAACTATGAATGTTTACGGTGAGAAAACCACTGAGCAAGTATTATGGATTGCAACCATAGTGCATGTGACTGTAAATAGTAACATGAGCATTTTTCGAATGTGATAATAGATGTCTGCATGAAACATTGAATTTCAACTCAGACAAAATGCTGGGAATAGAACTTACAGCTCACGCAAGTTTTTTAAGTTTCCCAGCGAAGGGGGAATCTGTCCATGAAGCCCGTTGTCTTCCAAATGCCTGAAGTGAAAAACAATGTGTATTAGGGGAAGAAATTAGGCTTGAAATAAAAATTTAAATAACATAAAGTTGTCCACAATACATGAATGCCAAAATTCAACAGCATTCAAGTCACTTTGTCATGCAAAAAAATCTGGTATACACTGTCTTGTAAGAAAATCTTTCTCTATCTATTAAAGTAAAGAAAGGTAACTGTTAAAAAAAAAAAAAAAAAAAAGCTCACGACTCACAAAATTTCCAAAGACAACAACACCAGCTGGAGTCACACTAAGGTTATTGTAATAAGTTATCCCATTTATGGTTATGTCCAACATTCTTGAGCTCACTGAAACAAGATCATCTGCAAAATAAAGTGCTATGTAGTATGAACAGTTAGGGAGAGATGCTGGAGGCCATATTAAGACCAGAGGTTCTGGCTGGTCTTTTGTTAGTCGTGTCTGAAACACTCTCACCGGGGGTAGATTCCAGATACCAGAAACAGAAACATTTTCAGAACTCAACGCGGGAGAATTACTCTCTCCAAATGGTGCCCAATAACGATCAAATAGATCGTCAGGATATCTGTTGATTTGGCATGGTTATAGTTAGCCAATTGGCAGAATGAATAATATACTTTTTAAACAAATATTATGATGATAAAAGAAAATTATTTTTACCAGTAAAAATGGTCATTATATAAGATTCCAGAACTATTATATTTTCAAGTTTATACTCTCAAAACATAAAAACTTCCATCATTGTCCGAGACAAACATATTTTTTGTCCTTGAACTAAGTATGGAAAGCGGGTACCAGCTAGGCAGCTACAAGTTTTTAACTAAAATTTGAAGGGGAAGACATCTAAGAATTTCCAAATTATGATACGAATCAATACAAGAGAAGAAATACATACACAATTAAGCAAAATTTTAAAGGGAAAGACAATCCAAGAAGTCCTAATTAAACAAGTACTAATGACTAATGTCCAGACAATCCAAGATTTGCCCCTAATGTTTCTACTTTTCAAGCACTCGTTTTAAGATAAGCAAATTCCAAAGAAGCAAGAAGTTCATAAATCAACAAACACAATTACATCAAAAGCTCACCTTATTCCCATTCCTCCAAGCCCAAAACCGTGCCTTGCAACTAAACTCAAAGCATAAGTATTAAAATCTGTAGAATTGTACATTTGATCCCACAAAATCAAAACCTCCAGGGCAGAAATAAAAGGGTCTGAATCTGTATGTGTATTAGCAGCCAAACATACACTCAAATTCTTCCCAGTAGGCTTAAAAATTCCTTCATAATATGTAGAATCTCCATTCATATAATATTCTGTTGTATTCACCATAGACCATGTTGTCCCATCAACTATCTGATCAAACACCGGTGGCCGTGTGTGAATATACCCACCGATTCCGCCATAGAAATATGTAGTCCTCACCATGTATTTCCTAGTACGGTCAACTGGAATTTCGTAGCAGAACTTCTTGAAAAGGTTGTTTTTCAATGGAAATGTACGGGCAGTGGCAAGAGTTCGGTTTAAAACCTGTGTTGTAACGTTCTTCGGAGTCCCGGAGGATACGTAGCCGGTGTCCGGCAGCCATTCTATGTCGTTGATTGTGGAGATTTCTGTCGCGCCACAATCAATACGTACATCTGAAGGAAAAATTGAATTGTATAATTAGACTTCATAAATTGAAAATATATCAAAATTTTATACGGGTTGTTTTCAATAGTAACCAAAAAGGCAAAACGAAAAGATATAGGGATAAAAGGGCTTATGGGTTTTACCTCTGGGGGGTTGAGAAAGGGAGGTGGAGAGGACGGAGAGTAAAGAAAGGAGGAAGAGAAAGGCAGCGGTCATGGCGACTGGTGTCAATTGAATAGAGAGAGAGAGACATAAGAGAGAATGTAAAGATGGAGTCTTTGATAGAGAGCAAAGTGCAGAAGGGAGTTTGATGGAGTCAATGGTAAAGTGGAGTTGAATGGGTCCGTTGGAGTTGGGAGAAACGAATATATATACATGTGAGAGAGAGAGAGAGAGAGAGTATAGAATCATATGTGGGGCCGGCAATGGAGGGGTCGTGGGGGTGGGCCGGTGGCGTAGGTGGAGTTAACGCGGGAAAGAACCAGGTCAGAATGGAAGATGAGCAATGTTTTTTTTTTTTTTTTTTACAAGGTGTCCGGGCTTGCGTCAGACTAGATCCTTGTCCCTGAACCTCCGGCCCCTCAACGGCTCAGGGAGGTAAATCGCAGGATGTGCCCTTGTTGGCTCCCAGGTTCCCACAACTTATTTGAACTCCTTCCGCAAAGAGAGCTCTCCTCACTGGACGTTTGTTCACACCAATGACTTCCTCTCCATATGGCTCCCAGTGTTAACTCCAGGAATCGAACTCTCCACCTTGCTTCCAGCGTCCCAGCGAAGTGATTGTTCCACCAACTCGGATGTGCCCTGGGGGGCGGAAGATGAGCAATGTTTCGTGTACAGTGAATATGACAATATGGTTGAAAAACGCGATATGTTATCAATTTAAAAAATAATTTATTATACAAAATTATTGTACAAATAGATTAATTGATGGAAGATTGATTTAACGTGAGAGCTTCCTTTATTTTTCTTAATCATATGTTGTAATAATATTTTTAAGGACAAACTGCACTATGGGTCCTCGATCTATTGTCATGATAAACATATTGATCTCCAACATAAAGAAGCAAGTAGATATTCGACTTTTCATTATTAATTACAGGATAATAGTTTGACAAAAAGGGTGCAAACTTTCATTTAATTATCACATTGGTCTTGCATGACTAATTTTATGAAATAAAGTTTTATTCAATATTTTTTATGTTATTTATATTTTGTCAAGATTAAGACAGGGCCGACCCTGAAAATTTTGAGGCTCTATTTGACTTATTATCTTGAGGCCCTTAAACATAAATTTTTTTACAAACTTAGAGGGTGTTTGGAAGATATTTTTATATAAAAATGTATTTTTTAATAGTAAATTGATGGAAAATGTGTGGTTGAGAAATAATGAAAAGTTTTTTTATTTACGTGTAATATTATTTTAATAAAGAATGTGTGGTTAAAATGAAGAGAGAGAAAAATGGGTTTTGAAAAAAAAGGATACCAAACGGGGCGTTAGCAATAAATATTGGTTTCTACTGCAATGATATTGATCTCTATATCAATTTTCTTACTTGGCTCGATTATTTACAAGATCAAAATCCCAAACAAGAAGCCTTATGCCCCCCGTTTGCTCCCATTCTTGCCAAATTTTAATGATTGAAATAATGTTTATTTGAAAAATGTGTGGTTATAAAACAATGAAAAGTTTTTTATTTACATATAATATTATTTTATGGAAGATTGTGTGATTGAAAATAAGAGAGAAAAAAATGAGAAGGAGAATGGGGGTCAAACGAGGGCATATCTAAGGTATTTCTTTAGCATAGTTTCTGCACAATTCTATTAAAGAGTCTAATGTAGCTTACGTGAAGGGAAATAATCAATATCCCACATCACACTACTCAACTAACATTAACAATCTCAAGATACTTACTTGAAGGCAAGGCAACACTCAATACAACGTCAAATTTAGCAATGAGACATTGGCATTTGCTTTGTTTTCTTAGTTTTCATATCTGAAATTACTTTAGCAAAGGCCTCCACAATCCTCTGATGCGACTTAAGTATCATCTTACTCCATCTGCATTCACAACTGCACCACCTCACATGCCATATCCATCATCTTTTCCACTATCAAAAACCTCTTTCCCAATGTCTCAACTGCAGCCACTACCTCGTCAATCTCATTATCTCCTTTCTTTTTCCTAGCAATATCAACTATCCCTTTTACAATTTCATCCCTACCCATAAACCCATTTCTCCAAAATTTACTAGAAACCTGTATCCACTAGGAGTAGAATTGATTTTAGGGTTAGAGTGGTTAGGGTTTTGACTACCCATCTCATTATGTTTACCATAAACATTTTGTAAACTATGCCCTGCACTTACCTTACCAGGAATTTTTATCCAAAACCACTAGTCATCCCATCACTCATAAGCCCTTGGTTACTAAAATTACCATTCTGATTATGATAGTTATTGTTGTGTGCATCGTAAATCGTGTGATGTTCTTGAGATCCTCTTCGTCTTTTGTCCCTTCATCAGTTCACGCTCGTCTTCTATCCCTAACTAAGACCTATAGTTTTTCTCATGTCTTGGGTTGGTTGTAAATTGACCATGGACCGGGCTTTTATTATGAGGACCCAAAAATGTGAGGCCCTAAGCCTTTGCCTAGTTGGCCATGGGTCATGGTCAACCTTGGATTAAGCTCTTGTTTGTTGGGGATTAAAATTATATTTTTAGTAGATTTTGATAAAAGTTTTTAAAATGTGTTGTCAAAAAAATTGTGACACCTATGAAATATATGGTTAATATTAATTATTTAACTTTGATTTAGATTAAAATTCAATTTAAATCAATACCAAACAGGGGCTAATTATGCAACTATAAACAAGATGTGGAGCGTACTTAACCTTTATAACTTCAAGAATTTGTACTAATATTGGACCCTAATCGACTTTGATCCTTTCAACTCAGGGCATTTAAATATTTTGAAACAGCCAACCCACCCCCCCCCCCCCCAAAAAAAAAAAAGCAAAAAAAAAAAAAAAAAAAAAAAATAACCTCCAAGAAATGCATTGTCTATGTCCTGAACCTGCCTGCACGTGCCAAATGTTTCATGGTAAGGTCCTCATTTTCTAAAATTTATTTTCAATCATATATCTCATGATATTCACAATTTTTAATTTTTTATCCACTTTCTATCATATATTTCATCAACTTTTATTTAATACTAAAAATATAATTTTTATCTAAATTAATGTCGACTTAATAATAAACTTGAATGCTAATTTCTTTTCACGATGAAAGTCAACTAAGCCTTAATGAAATAATTCATTTAACATTAATATAACCACAACAAGATTGATAATGAAGACAAGGAACAAAAATAAGCTGTTTATAATCTCACAAAGAAATGAAAAATGCCAAACGCACTTAATTAGAATCTTGACTTTCTCCGTTTCAGGATCGAAGAAATGTAAACAATGATTTACTCCTTCGACCGCCACCATCTTCACTTAACCATTCTATCCACTTTTCTTCACTGTGTAAACATAGAAGTCCCTCTATCTGTCAATACACATTTCTCTGCTAAGCAAACCAACAATCATGGAACACCCTAGCCAGGATAAGCTTGGCACATCATCAGCAACAACAAATGGATTCACCATTGGATTGTCAATTCCACCAAGAGCAGATGGATAAGCAAACAAACAAATCCTACAAGGCTACAAATGAAACGTTGTTCAATATCTTGACAAATTTTGTGATGTGAAAGGATTTGGCAGGTGAGCGAGATCATTCCATGACTGCCCATGTGGTTCTATCACGTCCAAATTGGATTCCAAAAGAGATTTAATCAAATAAGGAAAATTGCTTTCGTGTGAGCATAATTATATTTCTGTGCAGCTTTCAGTAATTCTATCATATTATTCTCTTTCAATATCCGATTGAAGCGATTTAAAATGCATTAGAAAACTAACTTAAAATGTTACAATTATAGAAAGTATAGCATTTTTATTTATTTTTTTTCAATTCGAACGTAACTATTCCAAAAAAGGTTTCAATTTGAGACTAAAAATTTGGAACTTGACTTGTGCATTTGGAAATTGATTTGTGAAAATCATTTGATTATATTTCACTCATTTAACTTCAGATTTCATCCAATTGATCATATGTGACTTTTAATCATCATTTTATGATCCGAATCAACTATTGAAAGTTTGTAATTTGGTCTTCAAACTTTGAATTTAATTCATTTTAGTCACTTTTCTTTTATTTATTCCAATTTCACTTCAATCGAGTTTTACCTAACAAACGATTAATACACAAGATTAGACTATAATTTATCAAAAGTAATACAAAATATCATAATTTAATAGCGTATTATATCATACTTTTTTAGCTATTTTGACTTCTTTTTTTAAAATTTTCAATTGCCGCAAAACAACGTTGTCTTACTTCTAATCTATCTAATCTAATCTAATCTAACTATCTTCTTCTCTAACTATATTATAAGAGTGGGTTTTGGGTTACTGTTCACAAGCCGATTGGCCATCTAAGTTGAGGCGAGTTGAGTGAGCCGTGTTAGCCGAGCCATTTGGAAGAGTGCTGTCAGCTGTGGTTCCAGAACATTCATGTGACAACAATCATTTTCATTTCTCTTTCTTCTCTCTTTTTTTTTTTTTTTTTTTTTTTTTTTTTTTTTTTTTTTTTTTCCATTTTTCCTAACCCATGCTCTTTACTCCACTTCCCCCATTTCACAGCTTGCGATTTCGAACAACACTTCACCACGCGTGGTTAGGAAATTTCACGACGATTAAATTCGAGCTTCGATTCGACCCGTGGTTTCACTCGACCTCTCTATAATTTCGCCGGTGTAAGTTTCTACTTTCCTTTTTTTTTTAATTCAATTTTAAAGACGAAAATACTGATTTCAAGGTGATGATGTTACTTGGCTAAGTGTTGTGGTGGCTAGCAACAACAGTTGCTTGAATGGGTTGAAAGAAAAGATGTGGCGATTTGACGGTGGAGTGGCAGAGAGCTTGATGGCCGCGCTTCGGGGAGCTTTGGTAGTTCACCGACAAGGAAGCCACTCAAGGGGAAAACAAAAGGGTTAACCTCTGTAAATTTACATGTTTATATTTTGCTTTGCTTATTTTTTGATTTCTATTTGGTTAATTATTCCAAAAAATATATTGGTTAATTATTCCAATAATTACATTTGGTTAATTATTCCAATACTTTATATTTGTCTAAGTATTTAAAGGTTAAGAATTTGTGTTTGGGACAGGGCTGATAGTTTTATTTCTATGTCTTAGCATCTTTGTTTTGCAAGTGATGCTTTTGGATACATACAACATCAATGATGGATTAGACTTGCCAAAAATGGGTTGTCGATAGGCATTGATAAATGATAACTTTGATGAATACAGTTATCATGAGAGTGACAATGAGTTTCTAAACCGACAAGATACTATACATATCATATTATGACAAGGATTATGACTAGGTCATACGAGATAATTAGCCCCTTCCCCCCCCCCCCTTACTTTCTACTCCTTAGACTGAAAAGCTTTTTCATATTGTATCTACATTGTTTGGGCAAGAGACGTGATATTCGAGAATATAGCAGGGCAACTGAACATTAGGCAGGTAGCCTCTGACCTGTCGGTCTTTTATCATTGTAGCTTCAAAGGTTATTAGGATACTCTTCTGGTGCACTCATTGAGGTAATTTTATCGCGATTGCCAAATATACGGTACCATTGATTTCATCTTCGGAGATGCATCAGCAGTTTTTCAAAATCGTGACATCTTTCTAAGAAGGCCAATGGACCACCAGGCCAACATGATAACTGCACAGGGAAGGGATGATCCAAATGAAAACATGGGAATTTCAATCGTCAATTCTCGGGTGGCACTTACATCTGGTTTTCATGCTGTTAAAGGTTGTTTCAGGAATTATCTAGGGAGACCGTGGAAGAAATACTCAAGGACTGTTCTTGAAGACGGATTTAGATGGCTTCATTGATAAAAAAAAGAATGGAAAGAATGGAGGGGAGATTTTGTCCTTGCAACAATATATTATGCAGAGTATATGAATACAAGAACTGGGGCTTCAACACAAAATAGAGTAAAATGGCCTAGTTTTCATGTGCTGAAGGATAACCAGTACGACAGTCCCTTTACAGTGAAGAATTTCATCCAAGGAGACTCGTGGATTCCATCCATTGGTGTGCCATTTTGGCCTAAAATTTAAATCCCCAGTTAATGTTAGAGAATGTTTGGCCTAGCTGTAGTTAAATAACAAAAAGTCCATTGCAATTTAGCAATGGAAAACACTGAATTGAAAATATTATGTATAAAAATCCAACACATTCAAAACATTAACGTTGCCTTCAAAATAAACCATTCCATGCACTGCATGGACTGCCCACTAGTTCTATATAAAGGAGGGGGGAAAAACTTTGGATCCATGTCATTTTCATGTGTCTATCTTTTGTGTTACCCTAATATTTACGATGAGTCCATTTTGCTTCTGATGTTTCATGTGAAGTACGTTGTATTCTTGTGTTTCTAGTATAGTCGATGGTCTGTGATCTTAGTTCCTTTGTGGGTAACCATAATCTATATAGTTATTCCCTCTCTGTTTTAAATTTTGTTATTAAAAATGTTCAATTCTTGTGTTTTCAGTACATCAAAAATGGCTTAAATTGTAATTTGTGTTTTTATGTGATGTTTTAATGCAGTATTTGGTGGGTTGATATGAAAATGTTGGTGAAAAATTACATATGTAAGAAGTGTAGTCGAGAGCTGTATGCAATTAGTAAATATCATTGGCAATTATGTTTGATAAGGATCTTGTCGTGATGGTTTCATTTAATATGTTTTCTTTTCTTCACCTTTTCGTTAAAGCTCCGGTCTTTTGATTTTCAATATTTGGTTAATAAGCACTAAATATTTGTGTTGATTTCTCTTCTCGTTGTAATTTGATCACAAAAATGACTAAGTCCTTGATTTTATATAAGTTTGCTACAGTTACAAGATTTGTTCTTACATGCATTCAAAGAGGTTTAAGAACATTCCGGAAAAAAAAATGTTATTGTAATTTCAAAAATATCATTGTTGAGGACGACCTATTTGCTAATATCTTCTAAGTAACTAATATCTTAATCTATAACTCTAAACCCACCAGTGCAACCTTCATAGTGGGGCGCACGATTTTTCATCAAATTATGCAGGATTTTGGATAAGATTTATTTCTATTTTGCTTTTGAATTAAGCCAAGTTGTCCTAAACATTTTGATATGTAGGATGAGCTATTCTCACACGTGCGTGGAACTTTATGAATAAAAAAATACAAAAAAAAAAAAAATGCTCCCATCCACCCCCATTTTGAATGTGGGTTAACTAGGTTGTTAATATTTCTGACACCCAACGTGATTATTTATTTTTTTAGAACCGTGTTGCCAGACAAGTAGACAAAACACATGGCGGGTCTCGGCATATTTTTTATTTTTTGGATTTTGCTATGGGTACAGAAAACCCATTAAAGAACCAGTACAATATTTTAAATTTGATGATGTGACACTTCTTATTAAAACAAAACCAAAAAAAAAAACATTATCTCCAGAAATCAAAAAACCGAGAATCGGGATTTCATTCCGCCATTTATCCCTTGCTTTGCGTCGAGTCTTGCCAATGAATATTGCACCACTAATTTTCGCTCCATCTCCGGTGCAACTCCGACTCGTGGGTAAATAGAAAGACTGATCAGCGGAGTTGGATTTCACTCCACCATAGAAAAAACCAATTTGCGTGCCACTACAAAACTCACCTCTAATTTTCAATTCATCTTCGACGCAAACTTCAACCGGTGGGTAAAGAGAATTCAGCTTGTTCTTTTCCTTAATACTAAAAAATATGTTAGGCAATCAATTTCTTTTTATTTTCAACTTCTCACTTTCTCCCCCCACTTAGCTGCCCTCACTTCACAAATTGGAGTTGAAACTCATCTATAGTTGTTTTCTTATTTCATAATGTTTGGAAAAAACATGGTATCCCAAAGCTGCAGATCATGGACGAGATTGAGGACGATGATGGTCCATCCATTTTTTTCACCAACATTTTTAGCCATCCCATGGTGTTTCTATCACGTGAAGTTTTTTGTCCATCCGACTTATGAGATAATTTATTGTAAACTGTAACAAACTAGATTGTTCTATCATTGAACATTTGTTTACGTTTTTCGCATTAGTTGACTAACATTTATTTTGGATAAAAAGAGCTCTTTCTATTGCACAATATCTTGGATAAAACCATGTTACGATATTGTCGGAGATGGAGCACAGTGTCACAGTTAACGGAGTTGAATGCGGCGTAGGGAACGGAAGGTGAGTGCGTCGTCGGGGATTGTTTACAAGTCGATTGTTCGTGTGGATGGAGATGAGTGACTATGATTGAATGACGGACTCTAAAGTGGGATCAGCTTCTTCGTCGTTAGTCTTTGGTGACGGTGAGTGCATGAGCGGAAAGTGGACGGTGATTTGAGAGAATATTAGCTTCTTCATTGTCGGTCGTTTGTGATGGTGAGTGCATGAGCTGAAAGTGGACAGGGATTTGGGAGAAATGGAAGAGACAATATGGTTGAAATGGGAGAGACGGAATAGGGCAAATTTCTATAGTGGGTTTCTTTTCTTTTTTTTTTTTTTTTCCTTTTAATAGGCCATGCTAAATCATCACATTTAAAATCCTTTAGAGGTTCTGTAGTGGGTGTTATGTGGGGTACTTTTAAAATTGACATAGTCAAAGGTCCTTATTTCCACTTTGACTTTTAAAAACTTGAAAATTATTACATTAATCTCTTGAATGGTAAAAGACAGAGATGCCCTTAAATATATTATATAATTACAAAATATTGGATGGTTTAAAAAATATTATTACCTTTTTAGTTAATAATTGAAAATCAAACACTTTCCCACTTTTTAAACTGCACAACGAGTTTCGAACACAGAAAAACTCTCATTTTTCATCTGCTTGAACCTCAAAATATAAAAAAACTTTCAAACGTCGAAACCAGAAATTTTTTTAGATTAATTACTTCAAATCGGTAGGTATATTTTTACACATACTTAATTTCGATTTCAGTAAATTAGTTTACGTTTGAGTAGTTAAATAACATAGTAGTTAGTAGAAATTTTTTTTAACAGATTTATAATTTTTTTCTTTAGAACCATAGAAAAATAAAAAGTCATACGCAAAATAAACAGTCCGACGATTAACTGTGGGATGTTAACGAAAACTGATAGACAGCAGACAGCCGACTGTCAAACAGACCAACGACTGTACTGTAAAACGGTCCAAGTCGGCTGTTTTTCCGACCGTTTTACGAATTTTTTTTATTATTAATTTCTGTTTTGGTAATTGTCTTATAATTTTAATCACAAGTTGATTAAATAAATAAATATCTGAATTTTTGTTGTTGTAATTGATTTAAAATTTCTATATCGTCATACAGATATGATAATCCTGGTCTATTATTTCGGTGATTTCAAACTGGATGAAAATAATAGATGGGAATGGAGATGGACGAGTAATGTATGTGGTTGTATTGCAATTCCCGTAACAGAGAGTACATCATATGCGGAAGTGCACCAGGATTTGCAAAATAAGTTGAATGTCGATTCTTCTCAGTACGATATGCAACTGAGATATTTATTCAATGATTATGGAGATTTGTCCATTTCGATGCAACCTATTTTTGTTACTAATGATGCCGAATTGAATTATCTATTAGAATTGAATAAAATGCATAGGACTCCGTTTGTTCTTGATGTGACTTTAGTTAAGAAGGATGTTGTCGAAGGTGAACGCGAAGATTTAGATGAAGCGGATAATAATGATTGAGATTTTTGAGAGACAGTGGAAATAGTTCCTGCAGACGATGTGGTTATTCTCGAGACAGTTGCTACTGATCGTGAAGTCACTGTTATGCACAAAATTTCGTCGACAGTTGAGGACAACGAAAATATAAATAATTTTACAAATAAAAATTTAATTTTTTTATCCCGACAGAGACCTGAGCTGGGTGGGAGCTCAGGGGGTGGAACAAGTGGATCGTCCTCCAATTTTTCGTGTGTGGCTCCCGATGATGGGGATTTGTATGCCGAGCATCTATTTGAAACCAAGAAAGATTTCCAGGAAGCTGTGTACCGGATGACATTAAAATATAACTTTGAGTTTAAGGTAAAGAAATCAACTTAGTCATTGTTAACAGTTGCCTGCGTTGACGACAATTGCAATTGGCACTTGAGAGCGATTAAGATGGACATGAATGAATGCTTTGTAGTTAGCAAATATGCGCGAGAACATACTTGCAAAGTGGGAATTTGTCGAAATGATCACAGGCAAGATCGAGCATGGTTTATTTGTCGACACATAATGCACAAGTATTAGAATTCACGGACGATCTACGGATCTTCGAACATTATTAACAACGTCCGTCGAGAGTGTGGAGTGGTCATAAGCTACCAAAAAGTTTGGAAGGCCAAATAATGTGCGTTGGAGGATTTAATGGGATCGGCTGAGGAGCCAAGTATTGTCATAACATGGAGACAACTAATCCTGACACGACATTTTTTATTGAGTCGAGGGGCGATAATTATTTTAAGTATTTCTTCATGGATCTCGGACAATGTATTCGGGGTTTTCGAAATGCAATGCGACCCATAATTCTAGTTGATAGTACAACTCTGAAAGTTAAATATCAAGGAAAATTAATTATTGCTATATATCAAGATGCTAACGTCCAAATTTACCCTATTGCATTCGACATAGTGGACAACGAGAATGATCTGTCCATGCGTTTGTTCTTTTCTAAACTGAGAGAAGTGATCGGGGAAGTCGAAGACCTTGCCTTTGTAATCGATCGGGGACAGTCTATAATAAACGGTATCGCTGAAATTTTTCCCCAGGCACATCACGGGTATTGCATGTATCATATACAAGGTAATTTGAAGACTAGGTATCAGGACAAAGGCATCGTTTCATTGTTCAAGAGAGCAGCTGAAACTTACAGTACTGAAGAGTGTAATAAGTTCATGTTCGAGATAGGAAGTAAATCATTACCAGTGTTGGAGTATCTGACGAACATGAGGATCGAACATTGGGTGCGATCATACTTTCCAAGACGTCGGTACAACATGATGACGTCGAATAACGCGGAGTCTCTCAATGCATTGTTTAAGAAGCATCGAGAGTTACCAATTCTCGCAATGATTGAGAACATTCATAACAAGCTGCAACAGTGGTTTCATAATCGATGTGCGGCATCACAGAGTTACACTAGCGTGTTGGCCCCAGTTCAAGAGGAGAAACTCTTTAAGGTGGCAGAGGTTGCGAGTAAGTTAAATGTGGAAGCACTAGATGAGCTCCACGTGCAATGTGTATGTAATACGACATATATGGTGGCCTTGATTGATAACACATGCACTTGTACGAGATTTCAGTTGGAAAGTGTTCCATGTGAGCATGCAGTTGCGGTGGTCATGTATCAAGGCTTTGCAGGGAGAACATTATGCTCTTTGTATTATACGACTGAGTATTGGAGAACAGCATATGCTGAGACTATATTTTCTCTGTCGAATGAAGCCGAGTGGGAAGTTCCCAAGCACATTCTCCCGTTTCATAATTTGTTGCCACCAGCAGTTGAACCGCGTGGTCCTGGACGTCTAAGTACATCTAGAATACCATCTACCGAAGAGTTTTCTCGACTGCGTAGGTGTGGCAAGTGTAAAGCCATAGGGCATACTTGACAATTTTGTAGCTGTAAAATTCCCCTAAATGACAATTAGATAGGTATGTTAAATGAATAATATTTTCGTTTACTTTACATTGTTCAATATTTGTTCTTCATAAATGTTCAATATTCAATATTTATTCTTGATAAATGGTATTTATAATGATTCATATGAAAAAAATAGTTCCATACTCGGCATATGTGTAAAATAACAAAAAATCAACTTACAAAAAAATAATTAAATTTTCAATGTGAATGTTATATATATTGAACAAAAATTTACAATTATTTCATAATCACAAAAAATAATTAAATTTACAATTCGAATGTTACATATATTTAATACAAATTTACGGGTCATCATTAAATTCGAACAAATCACAAGCTAGCTTCTTTTTTCAGTTCCGTATCCACGATTGGTTGATTCCATCAACCTTATGTCCTATACTTAAAAATTCAACGTACTTAATGGCAAATATGCTACAATCGCCGCACCAATTGAACAAGAATATATCAGTTCAGTACTGTGTAGCTAAAAACTAAATTCGAAATATGAAAACAACAGAGTTCAAACAGTTACCTTATGGACTGTCGCGCTGTCGTCGTGTTCCGAACAATCCACAATCTATTTTGTACATTCATCCCCGCTCGTCTGGCCATCATAGGAACAATTACAGTCACGGACTCCAGGTTTTGCTCCAACTAACTTTGTGTCAAACATAAATGATCTGGATCGTACACATATATAGTCGTGTCAACAAAAATAATCTCCAGCGTAACATAGTGATTATTGATGCACGCTGGAATGTACATATGTGTACAACCCTTCTAGAGATGGCAATTCGAACTGTTAAAACCGAAAACCGTGGTTAACCGAACCGAATGGGGCAAAAAAACCGAACCGATAGTGCAATGAGGCGGGTATGGTATTTGATATTGCTAAACCGCTATGGGGCGGGGCGGGTATGGTATTTACACCCTTGCCTCGAAACCAAACCGATTACCCGTAAAAAATAATAATAATAATAATTGAGCAATTGGTTATTGGACTTTCCACTATTTTTATCCAGCCCAAAATAAAATTCTGCACAATACATTTACTATACCAGTCGTCCAGCCCAACTGCCCATAGCCCAGTTACCATAACCCATAGTGTTAGACTATTATAGTAATAGGAATTATAGAAATATAGAATAATAGAAATTATAGAATAGGGTTCGGGACCTTCGGGTATATGAGAGTGTAATTGTGTAAACCCTACTCTTACTTCACAAATGACAAATCAGTGAAATCAGACACAGACCACACTCACGCAGCCGGCAACCACAGCTCCACGCCTGACGGCTCATCGCCTCCAGAGTCCAGACAGTTATCTTCACAACATCACCCGTTCACCCTACTACAAAAACGCACACAGCCGCGAGCTTCACTGCTCCTGCCTCCGACAGTCCTACCACTATTTGAGGTAAATGAAATACCGAATCATCTTCTTCTGCTTTCGCTGTATTTGAGTTTTTCTGTATTTGAAGGAACTGAAGTGCACGCCCATGTTGAAGTATGGATTTAATTCACTGCATTAGTATTAAGGGACATTGGGGAAAATGGGTTTTGCAAAGAAAGTGTTTGATGAAATGATTGAAAGAAGTTAGGCTTTGTTTTCTAAGTAGTTAATATAAATTGAAGACATGAAAGAATTATTGATAATTTTGACTGTTTCGTCTTCAGATGAGTAAGACATCTTCCACAGATTCTGAAATTTGGATTAGAAAAATTGAAATTGACATAGCAAGAGACTCAAAAGCATAGAAAAAAATAGATTGGAACATTATATTTTCTTGTTATGCTTGTATCTGGGTATGGTGTAAGCTCTTTTAATAGGGTAAATGGCAGAATATAAAGTAGAACTTTACAAGAGAGACAAATGCAGAAAGATAAAATTTTCCTCATGCTAGATCACTGAAAAAAATATGATTTGAAGAGAAAAGAAAAACTCTATTTACTATATAATTTGCAGCCACATGGATTTCTTACCACTGTTTTCTTATAGATCTCGCCGTCAAATGAAAATCTTTTAATCCATAACAGTCCAAGAATGATTTTATCAGAATTTATCCTATGTATTCTCTTTTTTCGATAATTCATTAGCTTAAAGATCTGAGATAAATGACTATTTTTATATTTTTATAAATGATTATTTTTTATAAAATGAGGTAAAAGACTATTTGAAAGCACAAATAAATCCTCTCATTAGAAGATCATATGCAACCAGTATACAAAGAAAGATATAGGTTTGTAAAAAATTTAGATAACAAACAAATCTTCACATTTAAGGAAGGAAAAAAAACAATTAATTTCAAAAGAATAAGCAAACAAAAGAAAATACAACTACTGCTCTTAAATTTCCTGGTAGAAAAACCCCATTTGCCACTTCATGCAAACTAGTTCATATCTCCATTGGAACATATTCTTTCATTTTAGATTTAATAACTCTGTTAATCCATAACAGAAATTGATGACATGACATGGCTGGTTCCAAATTAATTTAGACTAGTTATCTATGTATATATTTCAATTATGTCAGTCTATAAATATGTATTAGAACTTTTAATTTTTGTCATTATCTTGTGTTAGTCATTATCTATTGTTTATTTTTTTTTAATCCGAATTCTATTTACTGCTTTAAATATAAGTTGAAAGTCTAGAGGACAAAAAGTTGTTTTTGAACTAAAATAAAATAGCCTCCTCACATATAGTTTTAATATAATTATTGAGCCTTATAATTTATATTGATATATAAGTTATTTCTCTATCGTTTAGCATTCCACTTTTGTAAATTTTTCACCTAATGAAATTAATGAATGCCTAAGTTTTTGAGTTTGTTGATTTTTTATTTTTTTTTTTTGAAATTAGATGTCTTCCCAGGGGTCAGAATCTTCCGTTCCTACTCCCCCCGCTTCAATTGGAAGTGCTTCTGCTTCAATTCAAGTTGGAGATACATCAACAAGTACACCAGTTACTTCACAAAGTCCAAGTGAGATAAATGCAAATCCTATTCATATAGATTTAGGTGATGATGAGGAGATGACTGAGGAAAATAGAAAAAGAAAATTGACCTCTTCAATGTGGCAGCATTTTAAGCTACAGAGAATTAATAATGTGTCCAAAGCAATTTGCAAACAATGCAACAAACAGTTAGGGGGTGAGTCCAAAAATGGGACAAGTCATTTACATGCTCATTTAAATAGATGTCCTCTTCAAGGTCAGAAGGATGTCAAACAGATGTTTTTGAATCAATTTAAAGAACCTAGTGGTAGGATTGCAATGGGAGCATTTAATTTTGATCAAGAGAAAGGTAGGACGGAACTTGCATATATGATCATCCTACACGAATATCCTCTTTCAATGGTTGAGCATACTGGGTTTAGAAAGTTTTGTAATACAATTCAACCATTATTTAAAGTTTTTTCTCGTAATACCATCAAGGCTGATATCTTGAAAATTTATGATTATGAGAGAACAAAAGTAATGGGCTTGTTAGAGAGGACCAATAGTAGAATAGCAGTCACCACTGATATGTGGACATCCAATCAAAAGAAGGGATTTATGGCTATCACTGCACATTACACATATGATTCTTGGAGGCTTCAGAGCCGAATTTTGAGGTACAATAGTTTTATAAAATAGACTTTAAGCTACTATCGTATTTTCTGAAATTTTAAGTTATCTTACGAACTTTTTTTCATATCCATACAGATTTATATATGTCCCTTGTCCCCACACTGCTGAATCACTGTCTACTGTGTTAATGGATTGTCTATTTGATTGGAATATTGATCAGAAATTGTCTACATTGACTATTGATAATTGTACCACGAATGACGCTATGATTAACATTATGTTAGATAAGCTTTCTCTTGGTTCTTTATTGTTGAATGGTGAATTTTTCCACTTGCGGTGTTGTGCACACATATTGAACCTGATAGTAAAGGATGGTTTGGATGTCATTAGCCCGAGTGTTGAGAGAATTCGCGATAGTGTTTCATATTGGTCAGCAACACCAAAAAGAGTTGAAACTTTTGAGGCAGTTGCACGACAAATGAAAATCCCTTGTGGAAAAAAGTTATTATTAGATTGCAAGACTCGATGGAACTCTACATATCTAATGATTCATACTGCTTTGCTTTACAAAGAACTTTTTCCTCGACTAAGGCAAAGAGAGCCTCATTACAGAAGTGTACCGAGTGAGAGTGATTGGGAATTGGCTACAGAGATTTGTGATAAGTTGGAGATATTTTATGAAGCGGCTGAATTATTTTCAGGAACAAAATATCCTACTGCCAATTTGTACTTTCCCAATATTTGTGACATAAAGTTGGCAATCCGTGATTGGAGCACATCATCTTGCGATGAAGTCAAATGGATGGCGTCAAGCATGAAGGAAAAGTTTGATAAATATTGGAGTGGCATGCATAAAATTCTAGCTGTTGCAACTATATTGGATCCTAGATACAAGATGAAACTAGTTGAATACTATTTTCCTTTGATTTTTGGAGATGAAGCTCAGGAAGAGGTTGAAAAGATTAGAGCATTTGGTCATAAGTTGCTCAAAGAGTACAAGAGACCACATCGTTCGACAGAAAATACATCTTTGTTTCCATCATCTTCACAATCAGAGTCGTCTACTAGTAGTGGAAAACATTCTCGCATGGCTGGTTTTGATACATTTGTTAGTCTTTCTGTTACTGCTGATCATGTAAAAACAGAGTTCGATGTTTTTCTAGATGAGCCAGTGTTGCCTAAGGTGGACGGTTTTAATCTATTGACATGGTGGAAAGCAAATTCAATAAAATATCTGACTTTACAGAAGGTTGCAAGAGATTTATTAGCCATTCCAGTATCTACTGTTGCATCCGAGTCAGCATTTAGTACAAGTGATAGATTTGTGAGCCCACATAGAAATAGGCTTCACCCGAAGACTTTAGAAGCTTTAATGTGTGCTCCAGATTGGCTTTGGTCTGATATTCATGATATGATGTATTGTTTTATGTTTGTTATTTATGCACTTTCTTTTATTGTTAATATTTTCCTCTTTTGTGTGTAGAAAATTCTGGTCCTTCATCATATTCCGGAGCTTGTGCAAAGTTTGATGACGAGAATGTTGATGAAGAGGTACATTTTTTTGTTTAAATATTTAGTTAAAAACATTATGGATTATTGATTTATTACTCTACTTACATTTCTTATATACTATATAGGAATCAACTTTGAGTTTTGACGGATGCCAATAAGAGTTGTGGAGAAGAATGAAGATTGAATATGAATTGAGGTTGAAGCTTTTTGAGTTATTGAATATTGATTGTTAAATTTGGATTTTGTGTTTGAGAATTGGGATATTTTTTGCATTTTCATTTGGGATGTATTGTTGTTCGCTACATTAACTAAGTATCATGTTTTTGTTTTCATTTTAATTCGATGGATGGACCAATTAAAAATAATTTATTTTTGTAGTTATTAACGACCCGAACTGAGCCAAACTGAGATACGAACCGAAACCGAACCAAACTGACTTTTGTGGTTATGGTGCGGTTATGGTATGACCAAAAAATTGATGGTTTGGTGATGGTTTTGGACGAACCGACCCCGAATCGAACCGTTGCCATCCCTAAACCCTTCCATGATTTTCCCCAACACTCGGCGACATTCCTATGACCCACTCGAGCATATATTCTGGCACCGTGTACTCGTTACCCATAAGTTAGAGCGACTAATACTCTATAGTAACGGCACGCAGGAACTCGGTGTTTAATATGACTCGACCATAGAAGTCAAATCATTTTAGATGTCTTTGAGCTCGATCTCGCAGGAAATCCATGGCTATGTCGATGTGCTGCATCAGGAAACACCAAAAAAGTATGAGTTATTCATTTAATAAACACAAAGTGATGTATACATAAAAAATACTAAATGAATAGTTCACTTACATCGTCGGCGAGCCAAGCTCCCGAAGTGGTAATATCATAGAACCACTAGTAAGCGTCCAAGATCGTCTTTGACCTATCGTGCAGCTAACTCTGAAAAAACAGAGAAATGTTAAAATAAGTATAGACGAGTTAACGTACAGTGCTTTATTAAAATCATATAATACTAACCCGAGGATAATTCTCCTCCACTCCATCTCGAGCGCTTTCCACTTGGTGTTGTCCACCTCCCTGAATAAATTCGAGTGCGTCCCATCGATGAACGTCCTCCTCTTGGCCTTAGCCGTGAAGGGGGAAACAACATACTGTGACGGCACTTTCAACCTCTTGCTGACCACCTGATCCGTCTCATCAACTGCATGTCTCTTACCCTCAATCATGACGGGCATCCTCTTGACCTCCGGGGCCACCTCCTCTATCTCCACCTCTTCCGCCCTTCCCATCAGGGCCACCACCTCCGCCCCTCTCCCTCCCCCTCCATAGACAACCACAATGATTCTAATATCTGATCACGTCAAAAATGTGGGTAACCCCCCTCTCCATTACCATCTCTGTCACCCTCTCGATCATCATCTCCACGCCACTACCATATCCTGAAGGTCGACAACGCAAGACCGTAGCATTCTAACATTATGGGATAGATCGTCAACCCTCCCTATCAACTCTCGTCCTATATCGTCGACTCTCCCTGTCAAATAGTCAACCTTCCCTGTCAGATCATCGACTCTCCCTGTCAATTCTTATCCTAGATCATCGACCCTCTCCGTCAACTCTCGTCGTAGCGCGCCGACCTCCTCCACTATAAATCCATTCAGACGGGCATACAAATCATCACTGTGTACCAGAGATACACGGGGGAGGTGTCTGGACGAGGGAGAATGAGATACCCTCGGCGGTGGCGATGCCAATGATGGCGACGATGCCCTCGATGGAGGTGATGCCAATGGCGGCGACGATGCTCTCGACGGAGTTGATGCTAATGGTGGTGGTGATATCCTTAGCGAAGGTGATTGTCGATCAACTGGACCGCCCTCCTACATAAATAACATTAAAAATTACTCAATAAATTTATACGTCGACGATATTCAATAAATTATATTTAATTCACATACCTAATATCCGTCCAGACTCGGATTAGACATCTCCTCGTCTTGGGTGTGCAGAACGCCTAAATCTCGCACAAGATTTCGAAGCTCCTCTTCTATTGACGGCGTCAACTCAGGTATGATTTCAAACTGACATATTGACATTTCAACTAGTTAGATTATGTAAACAGATTTTAAACTACGTATAATATAAATCACAAATGCATAATGCATACTTGAGGATCGTCGAGGAGGGCCGATAATTGTTTCCCAGTGGGACATCCGTCTGCTCGCGATAATCTCCAATGATGCATCCGAGGGCATCGTGTCTCCTCTCGCTTAGCAAAGCGGGCCCCCAGTACAAGGACTGTCTCATACACCCAAATCTGCAACACATACACTTATTATATTAAACATTTACCTGTACCGCTAAGGACAATCCATATGTATCGTATTTATGCATTGACCCCCTGGGCCTCGAGTGTGATTTGGTGAAGACATGTACGGTGTCTTCGTAGCATCTCCGGCCCCATGGATAGTTGTTGAACGCATCGATGTCGTCAACAACTTGCAAATGAAAAATGTCGATAGTAGTCTTCTTGTGATGACATCTCATCACAATCTCGAGGATGTAGACCAGCCCAAACTTCAATCTATCTAACATCTGGTCGCACCCCCTAATCGCGACCATCAACTCGGGTAGAAGCACTTACCTACATCCTTGGAAGTACGTCTCGTACAACCTATTGCTTCTCTGAATGGCTGCATCGTTGCCCATAATTCTCAATCCAGTGATCAAGCTAAACTCATACATCGAGAAACTGACGACCTTGCCCCCGAGGTCGAAGTGGAGGGAATCGCCGTCGACTGGCCTCAGAAGCCGACATAGAAGTGCATCGATAATCTGTCCTAAGTACTGCACCTTTCACATCCGGTACAGTGGCCACAAGAAAAACTGTCGTAGCATATCTCCGTGATGATCATCGAGCAGCTCCAACACAGTAGTAAAACTCTCAAAACTACTGTTTTAAGTAGCTTTCCCCGCCATTCATCTCAACTTCCCATCTAAATGATACTCCATCTTGCAAAAATTCAAATGTTAGAACATTGAATAAGAGATAATAAAATAACGCATAATATCAAAAAATCAATGGGAACCGAATTCTTGACGCTAATAACAAAATAAATTCACTACAAATGTAAAAAATAATTAATTAAATTAAAATATAAATTAATGAGATTTTCAGCAAAAGGAAATTATTAATATTTAAAGAATACAAAAAGTTAAAAATTAAAGATTAAATATAATTTCAAAAAAAATTAACGAATATAAATATTATTTAAATAAATTTTAAAAAATTAAAGAATATAAAAATTAAATAAATAAATAACATAATTATTATTTAATCAAATGAAAATTATAAAGAAAATTAATCTTGTATATTACATTTGGAAAATATATATACAAAAAAATTTAAAAATTAAATAAATAACATGGAAAATACATTGTTACTTTCAGATAACATTCAATTATTAAAATATATAAATAAAAGACAATTAAAAAAATAAATAAATAACATAATTATTAATAAATTAATTATAAAATATATATTAAAAATAAAAAATTAAATATATATTTAAAAAAAATTAAACTATTAACATTTGGCCCAATTAATAAAAATAAATATGAAATTTAAAAATTAAATAATTATTCAAAATTACAATGACAAGAATTAATGGAATTCGATTAATGAAAAGAATATTATTTATAAAAAACCATTAATAAAAATAAAAATGAAATTTAAAATTAAATAATTATTCAAAATTACAATGACAAGAATTAATGAAATTCGATTAACGAAAAGAATATTATTTATAAAAAACTATTAATAAAACTAAATATGCAATTTAAATTTAAAATTAAAAGAACTATTAAATATTACAATTATAAAAATTAATTAAATTCGAGAACTAAAAGAATACTATTTATAAAAAATAATTAATAAAATTAAATATGAAATTTAAATTTAAAATTAAATAATTATTAAAAATTAAAATTACAAAAATAATTAAATTCGATAAACGAAAAGAATATTATTTATAAAAAACAATTAATAAATATAAATATAAAATTTAAAAATTAAATAAATATTCAAAATTACAATGACAAGAATTAATGAAATTCGATTAACAAAAAAAATATTATTTATAAAAAACTATTAAGAAAAATAAAAACGAAATTTAAAGTTAAATAATTATTCAAAATTACAATGATAATAATTAATGAAATTCTATTAATGAAAATAATATTATTTATAAAAAACTATTAATAAAACTAGATATGAAATTTAAATTTAAAATTAAAAGAATTATTAAATATTACAATTACAAAAATTAATTAAATTCGAGAATGAAAAATTATTATTTATAAAAAATGAGGAAATAAAAATAAATATTCAAATTAAATATTTTATTTAAATTTTACAAATAAATAAATTATTATTTATTAAAAACTAATAATTAAAATTATATAAAATAAAATTCTTAAATATATGTAAGAAAATAATAATAATAATAAAAATAAAAGCAGCGGGCCGACCGTAACAGTTGGCCCGCTTAACAATCAATGCGCTAACCGTAAATCGACCCAAATTAAAAAAATTGTTATTGGACCAACTATAACAGTCGGCCCACTTAACAGTCATGGGCCCATGAAATAACAAAAACAGTTTAGGCCATGACAATTGAGCCAACGGACTGTTAACAATCGGATTTTTGCTAAAATGCCGGCTGCGTTTTGGCATTTCTCGTCGGAAAATCTTCATTTTCGACGAGAAAAGCTCGTAAATCTCAAAATTCACCTATTATTCTCCAATTTAGACTCATATTCATACTTCTACACCTACATAACCAATAATACATTTCAAAAACCTCTACAAATTCAACATTCACACACAATATGAAAATCTAAACATTAATCTAGTTAATTAACAACTCGAAACTTACCTTAACAAGAAGAAGATCGTCGGAGATGAACTGAAAACGTCTACCGACTGAAAATCGATCGTAGCTTTTCCTTGATTTTGGCCAACTGTATGCAAATGGGAAAGTGACCGTCTGAGAATATTTTGAAATTTTAACTTTTAAAATCAATTTTCATTTGTTTTTCTTTAAAAACTAGTCAAATGTTATTTTGAAATACACATGGATTATTAGGTCATTTTCAATTATTTCCTCGTTTTATGTACTCATAACAAAATCCTTCGTCTTTTTTTTTTTTTTTAACATGTTGGGTCACCCCTATAGTGAGAGGTAGGTAAGACCCTGCAGGATTTTCCATTTTTTCAAAGCAAGACAATCACGTGGAAATTGTCCGCATGTAAAGTTTGACTTTGACAAATTTTAGGTGAAATGCGTTCACATCCTCCCACTCTCCATATAATTCCAAGAATTCAATGTACAACCTTTTTTTTTTTTTTACAAGAATTCAATGTACAAATCCTACAGTATCTACTGATTCCAATCTCTATCAATCCCTAAAAAATTACTGCCATGGCCTCCGACAACACCAAAGAGGTGCTCACCGACCTCTCTCCGGTCCTCAAACTATACAAAGATGGCACTGTCGAGAGACTCTTCGGTTCACCCCACGTTCCTCCGTCGCCGGATGACCCTGCCACCGGCGTAGCCTCCAAAGGCTTGAACATTTCGCCAGTGCTTCAAGCCAGACTATACCTCCCAAAACTCACAGAACCAAACCAAAAGCTCCCAGTTTTGGTTTATTACCATGCCGGTGCATTTTGCCTCGAATCCGCATTCTCTTTCCTCGATCAACGTTACATTAACATATTAGCGGCTGAAGCAAACGCTTTAATCGTTTCTGTTGAGTACAGGCTCGCCCCTGAAAACCCTTTGCCAATAGCCTATGAAGATTCCTGGACTGCTCTTCAATGGGTAGCTTCTCACCTTACTGAAAACCCTGGCATCGAAAAGGAACCATGGCTAACTGAGCACGGTAATTTCAGTAAGATCTATATAGGTGGTGACAGTGCTGGAGGCAATATAGTTCATAATATTCTTCTCCGAGCTGGGGCAGAACCTTTACCTGGGGATGTGAAAATCGTGGGTGGATTTCTATCTCATCCTTACTTCTGGGGGTCAAAGCCACTTGGGTCCGAAATAAAAGAAGAAATTGAGCAGAGTCTACTATATAAGATTTGGTTATTTGTTTATCCATCAGTTCCTGGTGGGATTGACAATGCTATGATCAATCCATTTGTTGAAGATGCACCGAGTTTATCGGGGCTGGGGTGTTCAAGGCTGTTGGTTTGTTTAGCAGAGAAGGATCCATTGACGTCAAGAGGAATTCTTTATGTTGAGACTGTAAAGAAAAGTGGTTGGAATGGGGAGGTGGAGATGGTGGAGGTTGAAGGAGAAGATCATTGCTTTCATGTCTTGAATCCTGAAACAGAGAAAGCAAAGGATCTGATCAAGCGTCTGGCTTCTTTTATTTCCCTCTGAGATTATATTTCTCATGTTCTTCTTTCTTCAGTTTTTGTTCTGATTTCAATCTTCTTGTGGAAAAAAATTGTCGGATGAAATATTTCATCCTTCGGCATAAATCACACATATTTTGTTAACGACAATGACTATGACATGAAATGGGATCGACATTGCAATCACATGTATGGTCCTCTAGACTTATCATCCTGGTACAGATTGATGGACACGGACTTCTCATGTTTAGAGGTTTCTAAGCATTTTTGTTTCATTGTTTATGTTTATACAGAAGTTAGTATCTCCTAGTGTTTCCATTTTTATTGCTTTGACTAGAGATTATGTATATAGCTCATATTCTAAGTCAAAGTCAAAAATTAATTTTAACTATATATTTTATTTGATTTACAATTTCTAAATCACACATTTTAACAATTTTGATCAAAATCTACAAAAAATCGTATTTTAATCCTCCACCATTCATAGGCATAAAAACACAATGAGACTTTGATGGTGCTTTTAATTCAAAATAAAAATAAAAATGGACAATCTCTAGTTCAAGTTGGGTTCAATTTTTTAAGCAAGGGTTACCCTATTTGAACCCAAGATGCCATTAAATCATGAAGTAAACTCCTTTTCTTTTTTTTTTTTCCTTTTTTTTTTTTTATGATGGGGGAACTGCAGTGATACCCTTCGGGCTTGACAAGGCAGGTACTTACTTGTGCAGCAAGGGCCAAATCAGTGTCTATCTCATGAATCCATCAACTTTCTGTGTCACTACTAAGTCAGATTGCTACGTGACTTGTGTAGCAGCAATTCTTTCAAATAATTCCAATTCTTCATTCACAGTTATAGTTCCAAATGAACTGCTGGCTTCTAAATCCACTATTGTCCAACCTGCTGAAAATGATACATCGTCTAAATACTGGACTTGTTGATCATTCAAAAATTCGTGACCAAGACACTTTCGAGCAAATCCTTGAACATGTCCCATGTCTTCTCCTTATCAAGTTGCTGATACGTAGTAACTTTGGCTGGAGAGAAATATTTTATACAACAAAATTTATAACAAAGCCATCCCAAGTAGTAATACTTTCTTGCTCATCTCGTTATTTATGAGGGAAAAGCCATTGTCTAAAACATCATCCATGGGTGTTTGGATTTTCATATGCCCTCCCATGAAACTCGAGTCTATTGACAAAATATTAATGACACGTGTCTTAGTTGGAAATTTGGTCACAGAAGTGTTGAATAGACAACGCTATATTGTCCTTGAGCAATTTGTGGAGTCAAGAATTTAGAGTTCGACAGAGTTCCCACACCAACTACAATCACTTGATTATCGCCAGTTCACTGTCGAAGGAAGTCAATGTCCCAGGGACTCATTCTATCTGAAACAAAGGACGGGTCTTTAACAACTTCAAAATATTCGATTTTAGAAAAGCCAAAAAAGGTGAGCGCTTGTTGAAACAAATTTATTTTTCCTTTCGTTCTCTCTGCCTTCTTAGTTTGCAAGTGCATTCAATCTCCCTATTCAACGAAAGATTTCTCCCTAATGAACGCATCATATACAGAATCCGTTCGATTAAAAATATTTAATTGAAATGACTATCATTTTTGTAAAAAATAATATCTTTAGAACGTCATAAGAAAAAATCATATTGTTTTGTCCTTTATTTAAGTTTAGCAATTCAAAAATAAAAAAATAAAAGGACCGCGAGAAAAAAACTGTCAATGAATATTTAATCTGTCGATCTCTATTTCATTTGTAGGGTTTGTTCTTTACTTCTCTCAATAGATAAATTGATCTTCGGCTCATTTCGTCATCCAGACAAGTGAATCATTAAAATTTATTTATTTATTTTTATAAAATCTTTTGCATTCACAGGTTATTTTGTACTCAATGGTTAGGTCCAAATTCTAAATGGTGCTCATAATTTTCCTGCGTCAATCTTCTTAATCTTTATTGGCTCCAAACATTTTTTTTCTTCCGTTTAATGTTTAATTGTGGGTGAACCATTACCAATGAGCATTGATACTTTATTACACTATCTTTTATGAGTTGACATGTAGACTTCATATATTGGAATTCTACATTAATGATACTCTTTTCTCTCTTCTTCTCATCCTTAGATTTATACATACCTTTCTTCTTTCATTTTTTGTTTTGCAAATTCTAATTAAATTTTATGCTAACAAAAATAAATAAATAAAATAAAATCAATTGCTATAAAGATATATATGACTGATTTATTATATCTTGACTGATTTTTTAGATTCAGATAATACAAAGTGATGAATTAAATATTAGTTTATAATATGGGACTTGTCCTTTTTTAATCATAACACTAAAACCATAGCAATTATTTCATATGTTCAATTGAATTTTTATCAACCTTACGGAATTAAGATATAAAAAAATTCAAACGAAAGGAAGAATTCACTAAAAATCAATATCAAATAAAAGTAGTTCACAACGATGCCAAAAACCTGATGTACAACAACAGTAAACAAGTAATAAAGTGAACTTGAATTTGTCTTAACATTCCACGCAAACTATTATACTTAATTATTGATTTTAATAAACTAGCTTATATTTGACAAACATAAAATTACACTTGAGTGATCATACTATTTCTAAACTAAGAAATCATTTAAAGTGTTGTGTAGTGGACAATCTCATTTTAAGAGTTAATTTGATGAGAAAAATGGTAGGACTCAAGATTTCACTTTAATCCTCCCCATTGATTCATCATATTAATTAAGTCAACTCACTATATCTCCATGTGAAATTTAACCTAATTAAAGGTGCTTATCCACCAAAAATTTCTTGAAACTATCGCAATAACTCTAAGAATATATCTCTATCTCTTAGCTAAATTACTATTTTTTAATATTTTATCTAATCCAATAACTCACATCTATACTTGTTACAATTCACAAATCAATTAATAATTGCCAAGAAAATTAATTGAATCAAGCATAATGATAAAAACGATACACATCTATAAATAAAACATGTCTTCAATAATCAAAATAATGAATTTGTTTTAACGCTACATAGTTCGTCTCAACTACAAATTTAGCCGAAGAATAATGTTAATAAACGCAAGAAAAAAGTTCAGTGCATACCAGATTCAAAGAATACAAGAAAGAAACTCCAAAATCCAACTTTCACCAAGCTTGAATTTCTTTACCGTTTGTAATTTCAAAACCCCCCATTTTGGTGTTTTTTTTTTTTTTTTTTTTTTTTTTTTTTTTTTTTATTTCT
>NW_019242323.1:0-30169 GCF_002742605.1 Olea europaea var. sylvestris | reverse complement strand
AAACCCCCCCTTTTTGTTTTTTTTTTTTTTTTTTTTTTTTTTTTTTTTTTTTTTAAATCTCTAAATTGACAACCCTAATAATGAATCAATATCTTAGATTATAACTATACACCGAGCATAAATCTGCTGCTAATTAAGTTATTTTGCATGTTGAAAAACCTACTAAACTATATATTTAATCGACGATCATATAGCAGCAAAATAATTCAGTTCAACACATCGATATCATTCATGAAGCAAACCAATTAAATTAAACCCTCGAAAGTTATCGTTTAAAATGCAATCTTTATGGGCCCCTACGATTTTTCTTCACAATTACGTAGGATCTGGAATAAGAATTTTTAAATATGGAAAAACAAAAACAATTCAATCGATCTAGTCAAGTTTGACACGGAATCTTTTGGCATATACAATTGACTTTTACAAATGTTGTGTAAAATCTTCAAATCTAACACTATCTACTGGTTCTCTTTCTATCAACCACACTGCCATGGCTTCGGACACCGCCAAAGAGGTTCTCACCGACCTCTCTCCGATTATCAAACTATACAAAGATGGTACAGTCGAGAGGCTCATCGATTCACCCCATGTTCCTCCGTCGCCGGACGATGCTGTCAACGGCGTAGTTTCTAAAGACTTAAACATTTCGCCAGTTGTTCAAGCCAGACTATACCTCCCAAAACTCAAAGAACCAAACCAAAAGCTCCCAGTTTTGGTTTATTACCATGGCGGTGGATTTTGTCTCGGATCCGCCTTCACTTTCCTCGAGAACCGTTACATTAACATATTAGCCGCTACAGCAAAAGCTTTAGTCGTTTCTGTTGAATACAGGCTCGCCCCTGAAAACCCTTTGCCTATAGCCTATGAAGATTCCTGGACTGCTCTTCAATGGGTAGCTTCTCACCTTACTGAAAACCCTGGCATCGAAAAGGAACCATGGCTAACTGAGCACGGTGATTTCAGTAAGATCTATATAGGTGGTGACAGTGCTGGAGGCAATATAGTTCATAATATTCTTCTCCGAGCTGGGGCAGAACCTTTACCTGGGGATGTGAAAATCGTGGGTGGATTTCTATCTCATCCTTACTTCTGGGGGTCAAAGCCACTTGGGTCCGAAACAAAAGAAGAAATTGAGCAGAGTCTACTATATAAGATTTGGTTATTTGTTTATCCATCAGTTCCTGGTGGGATTGACAATGCTATGATCAATCCATTTGTTGAAGATGCACCGAGTTTATCGGGGCTGGGGTGTTCAAGGCTGCTGGTTTGTTTAGCAGAGAAAGATTCATTGACGTCGAGAGGAATTCTTTATGTTGAGACCGTAAAGAAAAGTGGTTGGAATGGGGAGGTGGAGATAGTGGAGGTTGAAGGAGAAGATCATTGCTTTCATGTCTTGAATCCTGAAACAGAGAAAGCAAAGGATCTGATCAAGCGTCTGGCTTCTTTTATTTCCCACTGAAATTATATTTTTTCTTTCTTCAGTTTTTGTTATGATTTCAATCTTCTTGTGGAAAAAAATTGTCGGATGAAATTTTTCATGCTTTGGGTGCAAGTCAATGTGTGGTGGCGTATTTGGTTAACGACAATAACTATGATAAGACAGATTAACTAATGGGAGCGAAGCTGCTATTACAAGTATGCCCTCTTGACTAGTTTCATGGATTTTTCACGTTTAGAGGCCTATATATATGAGTTAGTATTTCCTCATTTATTATTTTCAGTTTTTATTCCTTTGACTAGATGTTAGGTATATACCTCCTCCTATCATTTAATCATTTATATCATGATAGGAAAATCTTAGTAACCTAAAAAGCGAGGAAATGGTGGTAGATAGCCAACCAAAAGAGCCATTTTTCTAAAATATCATTGACTACTGTTTAAAAAAAATAAAAATTGAAAAAGCTGTAAAAACCTTAAAAACAATGAAAACTTAATATTGCCTCTAACAAATCACTCTCAAACTGACGTCTGGAGAAGAAATAGCAAATAAATCGACGACTTTTTTTTAGAAGGAGACCGACCGGTCACCATTAGAGACAAAGAAGGTAAGTTTTGCTTATTTTTCCCCCATTAATCTTTGAAATTGGATGTTGAAGGCTTATTTTGTTGCAAATAGTGGTAGAAATCCTTGTAGATTATGTGAAATTACTGAAAATTGCATTTTTTGATGTGCTTTTGGATCGAAGATCACAATTGTAGACTCTTTGAAATTACTGGAAATGGCGATCTCCAGCACCTGGTCGAAGAAGAAAGGTGTCCAGACGGCCAGGCCGTCTTTTCCAGATGGCGGTCCATGAATTTTTCCTCAATTTTTTTCATTGTATTTGAATAAATAATTTAAATACACAAAAATAAATAATGAAAATTTAAATAATAAATAAATGATTATTTAAATGATAAATAAAAAATGTAAATAATGAATAAATATTAATAATCAAAATATGTAATTAAAATTTAATTGAAATAAATTTCTAACATTTAAAATAAATAATTAAATATTCACATTTACTTGTTCAATAAATAATTTAAATAATAAATGAATATAAATAATATAAATGACCAATTGAAACAAATAAATGAAAAACAATTGAAATAAAGAATGAATGAATAATTAATTTGAATACACAAAAATAAATAATGAACATTTAAATAATAATGAAATGATTATTTAAATGATAAATAAAAATGTAAGTAATGAATAAATGTTAATAATCAAAATATGTAATTAAATTTAATTGAAATAAATTTCTAACATTTAAAATAAATAATTAAATATTTACATTTATATGTTCAATAAATAATTTAAATAATCAATAAATATAAATAATTAAATCAAATAATTTAAAAGAACAATTGAAACAACTAAATGAAAAACAATTGAAATAAAGAATGAATAAATAATTAATTTAAATACGCAAAAATAAATAATGAACTTTTAAATAATAATGAAATGATTATTTAAATGATAAATAAAAAAATTAAATAATGAATGAATGTTAATAATCAAAATATGTACTTAAAATTTAATTGAAATAAATTTCTAACATTTAAAATAAATAATTAAATATTTACGTTTATTTGTTCATTAAATAATTAAAATAATCAATGAATATAAATAATTAAATCAAATATTTTAAATGAACAATTGAAACAAATAAATGAAAAACAATTGAAATAAAGAATGAATAGATAATTAATTTAAATGCACAAAAATAAATAATGAACA
The DNA here is from genome assembly GCF_002742605.1 of Olea europaea var. sylvestris. NCBI lineage: Eukaryota > Viridiplantae > Streptophyta > Magnoliopsida > Lamiales > Oleaceae > Olea > Olea europaea. The sequence continues at coordinate 26,943 of NW_019242323.1, read as the reverse complement.
TTTAAAGAATAACGAAATGATTATTTAAATGATAATTAAAAATGTAAATAATGAATAAATATTAATAATCAAAATATGTAGTTAAAATTTAATTGAAATAAATTTCTAACATTTAAAATAAATAATTAAATATTTACGTTTACTTGTTCAATAAATAATTTAAATAAACAATAAATATAAATAATTAAATCAAATAATTTAAATGAACAATTGAAACAAATAAATGAAAAACAATTGAAATAAAGAATGAACAAACAATAATTATATTTGAAATAATAAACAAATAAAAATAATCAAAGTAAGTAATTAAAATTTAGATAAACAATTGAAATAAATATCTAACAATATGTAAATAATTACATATTTACATTTAAACGTTCAATAAATAATTTAATAAAAGTAATTAAATAAACAATTACAATAAATAATTAAAATTAAGATTCAATAAACAATCAAAATAAATGTTAAATAAACAATTGAAATAAAAAATGAACATTTAAATAAAAAAAGTAATTTAATAACTAAGAAATATAAATATTCAAAGTAATTTATTTAAATAAGTAATTAAATATAAATAATCAAAATTAATTAAATAAATAATTGAAATAAATAATAAAGAATTAAAATAAACTATGAATTTTTTTATTTTTTATTTTTACAAAAATTAGTTTTTCGCTTTTTATAATTTGTTTTCTAATTTTGTAATTCATTTCTTTATTATCTGTTATTTCGTGCGTATATTACTTACAGTTCGATTAGTAGGATTTTGTGACATTCTGTTTCAAATGTTCTAACATTTGAAATTTTGCAGGATAGATTACCATTTGTAACTTTGCCAGCTTCACAGAAGTGTTGGATTCTTTGGACGAGGAGCACGCAGAGATATTACGTCGATCCTGCCTATGGCCCCTGTATTCGCTGCGCTTTGTACTGTTTTCTGGACAATTGATCGATTCATTACTATGTCGATTGCTTAAACCAGTTGATGGAGATGCCCTTCACTTTGATCTTGGGGGCAAGATTACTACATTTTCCATATTCGAGTTTGCCCTCATCACTAGATTGAGATGTACAGGCGAAGAGGTGGTGAGGGCCAATATCCGACAGACAAGGAGCTGTTGAATGATTATTTTAATGGTACACGACAGTGACACTGGTACAGTTAGGAGATGCATTCAGGGATGTGACCAGATGTCCGACAAGTTGAAGTTGGAGACGGTGTTTATTCTCGAGAGCGTACTAAGGTGTCATCACAAGAAGACGTCGATTGACGTTTTTCATTTGCAAGTTGTTGATGGCATCGATACGTTCAACGACTATCCATGGGGGCAGAGATGTTTTGTCGATACTTTATGCGTCTTCAGGAGGGGGCATTCGATGCCTAGGGGAGACAAGCCGAAGCGTAAGTATGATATATATGGCATATCGTTAGGTTTGCAGGTAAATGTTTAACATAATCAGAGTGCTTTCATCGATGACATGTTCTGACTTATGATGGAGATCAGAGGCGACGTAGCAGACTTACGAGGCGAAGTAGCTGACTTACGACATGATGTCGGGATAGTACAAGTCGGTTTAAGAGAGCTTTATGCTTGGATCGTAGCGATACGGGGCGACATAGCAGGCCTGCGTGGGACTGGCGGGTATCAAAGTGGGACTGGTGAGTATCGGGATCGGGGGGTGGTGGAGGGACTGGTGGTTATCAGGGTCGAGGGGATACGTTGACTCGTTGTGGGCATCGGATGATGCATTAGCTTCATATCTCGGTGGCCCGATAAAGATGGAGATGGAGGATCATGCCCTGATGGAGATGGAGGCAGAGGGAATACTTGAGGTGGAAAGGGTGCCGGAGAAGGTCGTGAGGGTGTCGGGGGAGGGGGTACCTGAAGTGAAAAATTGAAGAGGGTGCCGGAGGAAGAGGAGGTCGTGAGGGTGCCAGAGGACGGGGGGTACCCGAGAATGAGGTCGAGAGGGTTTCGGAGGAGAAGGTCATGAGGGTATCGGTGGAGGACGGGGTACTCGGGGCGGAAGTCGAAAGGGTGCCAGAGGAGGAGGAGGTCGTGAGGGTGTCAGAGGACAATGAAGTACTTAAGGCGGAGGTCGGGAGGATGCCGGAGGAGGAGGTCGTGAGGGTGTCGGAGGAGGAGGGGGTACCTGAGGCGGGGGTCAGGAGGGTGCCGAAGGAAGAGGGGGTACCATCTCGGATGCTAGAATCGTCGGACGTAGTTTTTGTGTCGGAGGGGACAAAAGAGGCGGTCCCGATGGTAGGTGAGGGGATACCGGAGATCGAGAAGGTGTTGCGTGTCGGAGCTGGTGGTCAGCAAGAGGCCGAGGGCACCATTACAGTACGTCGTTTCTCTGTTTATCACGAAAACGAAGAGGAGGAGGTTCGTCGACGGCATGCACCCCAATTTATTCAGGGAGGTGGACCACGCCAAGTAGAAAGAGTTCGAAACGGAGTGGAGAGAATTTACGTCTGGGTAAGTATTATATTATTCATTAAGGATTAGTACATTATGCAGATGCTGACACATCTATATTTAACAATTTCTTTTCTTATTTTTTCAAAGCCAGCCGCAAGATTGCTCATAAGACGATTTCGGACGCTTACAAGTGTTTTTACGACATCACTACTTCGAGGGCTTGGCTTGCCGACGATATAAGTGAAGTAGTAATATTGTTATTTATTACGTATACATATTTTTGAGTTTTTGAATTTATGAAATTAAATAACTCCTTTTTTAATTGGTGTTTCCTTATACAGCACATTGACTTCGCCATGGATTTGCTACGAGATTGAGCTGAAAGTCATCCAAGATTGTTCAACATTCCTGGCCGACTCATATTGAACACTGAGTTCATACGTGCCGTTGACATTGATTACAGATGCTCCAAGCTATGGGTAGCGAGTACACGATGCCTACATACATGATGGAGTAGGTCGTAGGGATGTGGCCGAGTGTCAGGAGATAGCCATGGGAGGGTTGTACGCATCTGTATATCCCAGTGTGTGTGAATCATCACTACATTACAGTGGAGATTGTATTCGCCGATTCAACTATGTATGTGTATGACCTCGATCATTCATTCCCGACACAAGGTCAATTCGAGAAAAATTTGGAGTCGGTGTCCGTGATCGTCCCCATGCCGGCTAGGCGAGCGAACATCACTGTGCAAGATAGACTGGCCACCGTGCGGGACACGACGACGGCGAGACAGCAAATATCGTAAGTGTTTGTTATTTTATTTTTTAATTTACAACGAACGTTCTAGTTAGAAGATAATGTGCTACTACAATATTTTGTAATTATAGGGGTGATTACGACATGTTCGTCATCAAGTATATAGAATTTTTGAGTGTACCACAGAAGGTTGATGCAATCAACCAGGCACGGATACAAAATTGGATAAATAAATTAGCTTGTGATTTATTTGAATTTAATGGTGATCCATAGATATTGGAGCCGCATTTTTTAAAATAATTGTACATATTGTAACATCTAAACATTGTATATTTCATTCATTCATTTGTAGTTATAAAATAATTGTAAAACGTATATTATTTTTCTAATATTTAATTTTTATTTTATAATTTATGTGTTTATTTAAATGTTTCATGACGTATTTATAATGTTTGAGTATATTGTGAAGAACGTACTGTGTTTAAAAAAAACTTCAATTACTACGAAACTAATTAATGAAATATTGAAATAAAAAAATTAAATCTAATAATTAACATTAAGAATATGCATAAATAATTAACATCAATGTTACAAATAATATTACATAAACATTAGTTATACATCTGTTACGTTGTCATGTAGAGAGATCTGACTTGTACAAAATCTTTTAGTATGTCCTGTTGCACCGTACCTGTCGCACTTACAAGGTCGTAGAAATTCTCCGATCGATGGTATTTTAGACGTTCGTATACATTCAGGAGTACGTGGGCTGAGTGCTGGTGACAACAAGTTATTCAATGAGAGAATGTGACCGAGAACTTCCCACTCAACTTCATTCGGTACAGGAAATATGGTTTCGACATATGCTACTCTCCAAGAACCAGTCGTGTAATAAGCACTGCATAAGGTGTGTGGTAGAATTCCTCTATACATAGCCACTGCCACTGCACGTGTACACGGAAAACTCTCCAACTGAAACTGTCTACATGTACACGTGTTATTATTCAAGTCGATGATGTATCCGAAATTACGTGCACATCTCACGAAGAAGCGAAACTGATCCAGTGGTTCTACACATACCTTTCTTGCTACATCTAGAGTCTTGAAGAGTTTATCTTCCTGAGTCGGGGTTAGCACACTTATGCAACACTGTGATTCCTCACGACGATCATGAAACCATTGTTGCAACTTATCACGAATGTTCTCAAGCATTGCGAGAATTGGTAACTCTCGATCTTTCTTGAATAAGGCATTGAGCGACTCCGCATTGTTCGACGTCATCATGTTGTATCTACGTCCTAGAAAATGTGATCGTGCCCAATGTTCGATGCCCATCTCTGTCAGATACTCCCATGCATCATAGGATTTACTTTCTATTTCGATAATAAACTTTTCAAATTCTTGAAAACTGTAAGCTTTTACAGCTTTTCTAAATAACGTAACGATGTCCTTGCCTCGATACTTGATTTTCAGATTTTCTTGTATATGGTACATACAATAACCATGATATGCCTCAAGGAAGACTTCGGCGATACCGTTAATTATTGACTACCTTCGATCGGTTACGAATGCGAGGTTCTCAACATTCTCAATTACTTCCCTCAACTTCGTAAAAAAACCAACGCATTGCTAAATCATTTTTTCCATTGACTATGTCGAATGCAAGAGGGTAAATTTGGATGTTAGCATCTTGACATGTTGTAATAATCAACTTGCCCCCGTATCTTGCCTTAAGAGTTGTACCGTCGACTAGGATTATGGGTTGCACTGCGTTTCGAAATCCTTGAACACATTGTCAAAGGGCTATAAAGAAATACTTGAAGCGATTCTCGTCATCATTCTCAATAAAAAAATGTCGATCCAGTATTAATTATTCCCTTGTTATAGCAAAACCTGACCAATTTAAATAAACGATAATCATAATTTAAATAATTAAATAAATAATATTATATAAACTGAAAAATTAATAATTGAATTAAATAATTAATTAGACATTAAATAAGGAATCAATAAATAATTAAATAAACAATTGAAATTAATGATTCAATTAAATAATTAGTTAGACATTAAGCAAACAATTGATTAAATAATTAATTAAACAATTGAAATGAGTAATTAACATTTGAAATAAATATTAAATAAACATCTAAATAAAGAAATATCTGGCTAATTTAGCATAACTCTCCTCGGTTGAACCCAATAAGTCCTCCAACGCACATTCTTTGGCCTTCCAAGCCTTTTGATAGCTCACGACCACCCCGTACTCTCGACGAACGTCATTAATGATGTCCGAAGGTCTGTAGATTGTTCGTAGATTCTGAAACCTGTACATTACTTCTCGACCAATGAACCATGATCGGGCTTGCCTATGATTATTTCGACGAATATTCACTTTGCAAGTATGTACTCGTGCATACTTACGAACTACAAAGAACTCATTTGTGTCTATTTTCGTTACTCGCAAACGCCAAAGGCAACTGTCGTTAACGCAGACAATTGTGTAAGTCGATTTTTTTGATTTTTTCACTTTAAACTCAAAATTGTGTTTTAAAGCAATTCGGTGAATAGTTTCTTGCAAATCTTTCTTCGTGTCAAACAGTTGCTTGATATACAAATTTTCATCATCGGGGACTACACGCGAACAATTAGAGGACCATGCAGTCGGTCTAGCCTGTGAGCTCCCACTTGACTCGTGTCTCAGACCGAATAAAGCAATCAAATTCTCATTTGTAAAGTCATTATCTCTTTCGTTATCTTGAACTATCGAGCAAATTCTGTGTGTAAAAGTGAGATCATGGTGATGAGCAACTGTCTCTGGAATAGCCACAACATCATCACGAACTATCTTCACTGTGTCCCAAAACTCATTCACATTACAATCCCCTCCATTGAAATCTTCGTGTTCACTCTCGAGGACATTCTTCTTCATCAAAGTTACGCAAATAAGAATCGCACGCTTCTAATTCATTTCAATTAAAACCTTCATTTCAGCTTCAGAAGTAACCATTATAGGTTGAATTGAAATGGATGTATGCTCGTCCATTAGAAATCCCAATTCCATATCGTATTCAAAGGGATCGACTTTCAGCAAGTTTTGTATCTCATTGTACATTTATGCATATGATGTATTTGATGTTATCACAATTGCAGTACAACCATGTCGTTCACTCATCCATTTTCACACCCATCGATCATTTTCATTCATTTCAAATTCATCACAGTAACAAATTGGGACAGCAGTTGATCCTATAGCTGCATTAGGAAACATCATTTATTAAAAAAATTGTAATTACGATAATAAAAAATGAAAAAAAATATGTTAGGCAAGACACACACACACATTAAAAAAAAGGCCCAGGTGTTCGGGCCGAATGTAAACAGTCGAATCGGATGTTAACGTTCGACCCAGACGCCTGGGCCGGCTGTCTGTCTGACCATTTTGCTGATTTTTACTAAACAGATGATTTTTTTCTCGTTTTTGCTAAAAGAAAAAATTATACATCCGTTTAAAACTATAAAAATTTATTTTTCTAAAATTATACGCTGAAATAAGATTTAAAGATTCAAACAATGTACTAATTTAGCAAAAATGAAATTAAAAATATGTATTTATACTTACCAATTTCGAGTGCTGGCTGTGAGTAATATTTTTTTGTTGAGCCTTTGATAATTTTGTGAGATTTCAATGTTCAAGCAGATGGAATGAGAAATTTCTTTTTAATTGTGTTGGAGAATCTGATAAGTAAAGTGATTTCGTTTTGAAATTTAAGTGGAAGTGTTTGGATTTATTAATATTTTGAAAGAAGGTATTATTGTCTTTTGAACAAATAATACATTTTTGTAATTACAAAACATGATAAGGGCAAAAACAATATTCACTCTTCAAAATACCCTTTTGGTGAGTGCAAAAAAATTTTGGTCAATGTCACAAAGTGATTTTTTGACTAGGTTCTTTTGAAAATTACCTCCTAAAAAGCACCATGAAATTCAAGATCAGGTCAAGCAGGAAGTTGAAGACGGAGCACTTGGATTGGTAAACCAAGTACAATAGACTGTGATGGCGCTTTACTTTAAATAAAAAAAAAAGCCTAATGAAAACACGTACTCTAGTTCAATTTGGGCTCAATTATTCAAACAAGGGTTACGCTATTGGAACCCAAGATGCCATAAGATGCCTTCCCATGAAACTCGAGTCTATTGAAAAATAAAAAAATCAATGACACGTGCCTTAGTTCGAAGTTTGGTTGCCAAACATTGCATAAACAGTGTTATATTGTCCTTGAGCAATTTATGGAGTCAAGAATTGAGAGATTATCGCTCATCGTAATTTGTTGAAACAAATTTATTTTTCTTTTTGTTCTCTTAGTCTACATGTATGTTCAATCTCTGAATTCTACAGAAGATCTCTACCTATTGAACACATTATATACAGAATCAGTTTGATTATAAATATTTAATCGGAATGATTAACATTTTTGTAAAAAATATTTTTTTAGAATGTTATAAGAAATCTTTATTTTGTTCTCGCATTTATCCAAGTTTAGCAACTAAAAAAAAAAAGGAAAAAAATCGCTGGCAAATATTTACTATGTCAATCTCTCTTTCATTCATAGGATTCATTTGAGACTTTTCCCTGTAAACAATCCAAAAGAAAATAAAGAAAAAGGAGGAGGCTAGGGTTTCATTGATACTACATTAATTAATTGAATGCTAAAAGATGATTTAACCTAAATACAAAGAGAATATATATAGGCTAAACAAAGGAAACTAAAAAGGACTATTCTACCCTTAATAATTAATAAATAATTCTATATTTCTTAACATCTCCCCTCAAACTCATGATGCGGCAGCTATAAGCATCGAGAGTTTGCCAACTAGAAAACGAAACCGAGAAATAGAATGCGACTTGGTAAAAAAATCTGCAAGCTGCAAAGAAGAAGAAACAAAGGGCAAAGTAATTGTGCCATGCTTGAAATGATAACGAGTAAAATGACAATCGATCTCAATGTGCTTAGTTCGTTCATGAAAAATCGAGTTGTGAGCAATCTGAATAGAACTTTGGTTGTTGCAATACATAGCAGTGGGATGAGAAAGAAAAACTCCCATATCTGCAAGTAACCAACGTAACCAAACAATCTCTTTAGTAGTAGATGCCATAGCACGATATTCTGCTTCGGTAGAAGATTGAGAAACAATAGATTGTTTCTTACTTTTCCAAGAAATAAGAGAATCGCCCAAAAAGATACAGAAACCAGTAACAGACTTGCGATCTGTGGGATTACTGCCATGATCAGCATCAGAGTATGCACGCAGCTCCAAGGAGGAGGTGGATGGAAGTAACAGACTCTGAAAGACTGTACCCCGAAGATATCGCAAAATGCGAAGAACAGCTGCCCAATGAACTGTAGTGGGAGAAGCAACAAACTGACTAACAATATGAACAACATATGCAATATCTGGACGAGTAATAGTGAGATATGCCAAGCTCCCAACAATAGTACGATATAAAGTAGGATCTGACAAAGGTAAACCGTCAGAAGAAGAATACTTCGCGTTAACCTCAATTGGAGTATCAACAATCTAATTATCAGTAAGTTTTGCCCGCTCAAGAATATCCGCAACATATTTCGACTGAGAAAGAAGATAACCTCTGGGTGTGAAGGCTACCTCAATACCCAAACAATATCGTAGAGAACCTAAATCTTTCATTTCAAACTGTCTAGCTAACTCTGTCTTCAAAACTGAAATACCATCAATATCATTACCAGTAATAATCATGTCATCAACATATAAAGATAGAATGATACGACCTGCATCAGTGCTCTTAACAAAAAGAGCAGAATCATGACTACTAGAAGCAAATCCAAGGGAAGAGATCACAACAGAAAATTTTTCAAACCAAGCACGAGGTGCTTGTTTGAGACCATACAACGGTTTCTTGAGCTTGCAAACATACCCAGAATCATGTGAAACACCAGGAGGGGGTGCCATATAAACCTCTTCTTGAAGATCTCCATTCAGGAAGGCATTTTTAACATCAAGTTGAGAGATAAGCCACTGACGAACCGAAGCTACTGCAATAAGTGTACGAATAGTAGTCATTTTTGCAACAGGAGCAAATGTCTCCTCATAATCCATACCATACTGTTGAGAGTATCCCTTTGCAACCAACCTAGCTTTGTATCGCTCAATTGACCCATCAGAATTAGTCTTGATCTTATACACCCAACGACAACCAACAACTCTCTTACCAGAAGGTAAATGAACCAAATCCCAAGTACCAGTCTTATGCAAAGCAGAAAGTTCCTCATCCATAGCTTGCTGCCAAAGAGGATCAAGAATTGCCTCTTTATAGGAAGAGGGCTCAGAGAGACAATGAATAGAAGCTAAAAAGGTAGAAAATGATGAAGAATAACAAGAATAAGCAAAATCTGGTAACTTTGTAGACTTACAAATGTGTATGGATTGACGTAGAGGCGGATCCACAATCTCAGATGGAGCTTGAGGGATCGTAGGAGAAGAAGACGCTTCAGGTGTGCCGGAGAGTAAAATGTCAGTACCTGCGGAATGATTAGTACGAGTTGGTTGTAAAGACAACGGGGTAGGAATATGAGAATGGACATTTGAAGTAGTAGGCTCCTGAGAAGACAAACTATCAGGATTGTCAGAAAAAGGATCTATACGAATAAGATCAGATCTAGTCAGACTATGAGTAGTGGATGGAATAGAAAAAAAAGGTATATGCTCGAGAAAAACAACATGACGAGACACATAAAATTTCTGAGTTATTGGATCAAAACAACGATACCCCTTTTTACCTTCACCATAACAAAGAAAAACACAAATTGCAAATCGAGATGACAACTTGTTGCGTTCTATATGAGGACGAAGAACGAAACAAGTACAACCAAAAACTCTAAAGAGAGAATAATCAGGGGTATACCCATACAACTTTTCAAAAGGAGAAAACCCTGAAATATGAGAAGATGGAATTGTATTAATCAAACCTACAGCAGTAAGAACAGTTTCACCCCAAAACACACTAGGGACAGATGCAGACAACAAGAGAGAACGAGCAGTTTCAACAATGTGCCTATGTTTTCTTTCAGCAACACCATTTTGCTAAAGAGTATCTGTACACGAAATTTGGTGAATAGTTTCATCTAAAGCAAGCAGCTCACAAAATTTATTAGAAGTGTATTCCCCACCCAAATCACACCTAAAACATTTTATGACAGTAGAATGTTGAGTTTTAACAAGAGCACGAAAGGCTAAGTATATCTCAAAAAATTCAGAACGATGTTTCATTAAATAAACCCAACAATAACGAGTGTGATCATCAATAAAAGAAATATAATATCGAGACCCTCCTTTTGTGGCAACAGGAGAAGGCCCCCATATATCAGAATAAATTAAATCAAATGGGGAAGAAGAAACATAAATACTTTGATTAAAAGATAAAGCTGAAAATTTTGCCAGTTTGCATCCACTACAATCAGAAATATCACAAGGGTGTAAATTTTCTAAAACCCCTGTAGAAGCTAAAAATCTCAAACGAGACGACGAAACATGACCTAGATGAGAATGCCATAAATAAAAACTAGAAGAAGAAGGACTCAAACGAAACGAAGACAAATCAACACTAGTAGCGGCAGCAGCAACTGGCACTTTTAGCTCATCCAAAATATATAGTACACCATTCCTACGGCCTGTCCCAATCAGCTTCTGAGACTGCAGATCCTGCACATAACAAGAAGAAGAGGAAAATGTGACTAAATTACCAGAATCACATAACTGACCAACGGAAGCAAGATTTAATGTGAGATTCGGAATATGATAAACATTAGGGAGGGACAAGTGAGGTGTGACAACAGAACCAACACCTGCTAATGGCATAAGAGTGCCTTCAGCAGTCATGACAGCAATAGAGGACGAAGGGGACACAGAAGCAAAAGACGAAGAATTTGGAGACATATGATGTGAAGCACCAGAATCCAAGACCCCTACAGAATGTGACATACCTGAAGAACTATGAGGCACTGACCTATGGAAGAAGCAGACATAGCTTGAGGTTGTAAGGAGAGAAACTTCTGAAATTGCTCAGCCAAAGTACTAGGATCAGTGATAGGATCTGATGAAGCTACTGCTGCAGTATTAGATTGTGGTGGTCTATGAGCATTAGATCGTGATTGGTTGCCAGGCTTCCAAGCTTGAGATTGCTGCTGTAATTGATTCGACTGTCTCAACTTAGGACACTGAGCCTTCCAATGACCTTTATGCTTGCAGAAACTGCACTCGTCAAAGGCAACCCTTGTGTAAAGCTTATTTTGATTATTAGAGGATGGCTTAGAAGACACTGCTAATACAGAAGGCTTAGAAGCAGAAAGAATTCCATTTTCAGTGTAAGACTTAAGACGTATTTCTTCAGCCAATAACTCACTGATAACTGAGTCAACAGAAGGAAGTGGAGAACGATGCAAAATTGAACCTCTGAGTCCTTCAAAATCACTGCGAAGTGCCGTTAAAAATTGTACCAACTGTTACTGCTCTCTATGAGTAATATAGGCAGCACATGCCTTTAATTCTATCGATTCTGTAAGGGCCAATTGATCCCAATGATCTGTCATAGCAGAATAAAATTCCTGAATACTCATATTATTCTGATGAAGGGCTCGTATATAATTCTCCAATTGATACTGCTTTGCAAAATTTGACTGAGTGAATAATCTTTACAGATGATCCCAAACCTTCTTTGCTGTCTCATACTTCGCCAACTCTCTACCTATGGAATGCTCCACAGAGTTGTTAATCCAAGTAATAATTTTTGAATTGTTTGTTTCCCAAGCATCTATCAAACCAACATAACCCTCATTGGTATTCTCAGATTTCACAGAAGTTCCACTAATGAATCCCCACATCTTTTTACCCTTAAGAAAATTTCTCATCACGTAACTCCAATACGAATAATTCGTTCCATCCAACCTCACATTCACAAACTGAAGGGAATCGTCTCTTTCAGTAGCCATAATAAAAAAAAAAATAACAGATTCCAGAAATACCAGATTGCAGAAATATCAGATTTAACAGATTGCAAAAATATCAGATTTAACAGATTGCAGAAATACCAGATTGCAGAAATACCAAAAATAATGATCCACGAAAGCTGTGTTTGAGATTAAGTTTTTTCCCATGAAATCTAGCTATGATACCATGTTAAACAATCCAAAAGAAAATAAAGAAAAATGAGAAGGCTAGGGTTTCATTGATACTACATTAATTAATTGAATGCTAAAAGATGGTTTAACCTAAATACAAAAAGAATATATATAGGCTAAACAAAGGAAACTAAAAAGGACTATTCTACCCTTAATAATTAATAAATAATTCTATATTTCTTAACATTCCCAATAGATAAATTGATCTTCGGTAATTTCGTCATTCCAACTAGTGAATCATTAAGATTTATTTTTCTATAAAATCTTTTGCATTTCACAGGTTCCATTGTTTCCACCAGTTTGTACCTAATAGTATGTTCAAATTCTAAATGGAGCTCATAATTCAATTTTTTTCTTGAGTCAATCTCCTTACTCTTTATTGGCTCCAACCTCCCTTTTTTTTCTTGATTCATTACATGAAGGGCTGCTCTTACTCTTAAGAGTTCTCTTTCCCTATTTCGTCAGTCCTTTATTCCCGAGGACTGCATTAAACACTTAAGGGCAGTGTTTATTATTCTGAGTGAACATCAATTTTATGCTAAACTGTCAAAGTATGAATTTGGGTAGGGTGAAGATATTCTGCCTAAATAGTAGCCACATGTAAGAAATAAGCATTGATGCTTTATTCCACTATCTTTTACAAGATGACTCGTAAATCTTATCTAATGAAATTCTGCATTAGCGATATTCTTTTTCTCTCTCTTTTCTCATCCTTCAATTTATACACACCTTTCTTATTTCATTTTATTTTACAAGAATATGCCAACAAAATAAAAAATAATAATCAATTGCTACAAAGATATGATTGATTTTTTATGTCTTGACTACTACTTTAGATTCAGATAATACAAAGCGATGAATTAGTTATTAGTTTATACAATGGGACTGGTCCTTTTATAATCATAACCCTAAAGAACCAACGAGTCACACACCAAGTATAGCGATTATTTCAAATGGTCAATTGAATTTTTATCAACCTTATAGAATTAAGATATAAAAAAAATTCAAACAAAAGGAAGAACTCACTAAAAATCAACATCAAATAAAAATAGTTCACACCGATGCCAAAAATATGATAGATTGATAATCGTATATGTACGACAACACTAAGCAAGTAATGAGGTGAACTTGAGTTTGTCTTAACGTCCCACGCAAACTGTTGTACTTAAATATCGATTTTAATAAACTAGCTTATATTTGACAAACATAAAATTGCACTTGAGTGATTATCCTAATTCTAAACTAAGAAATCAATTAAAGTGTTGTGGAGTGGACAATCTCGATTTTTACGAATTAATTCGATGAGAAAAATGCTGAGACTCATGATTTCACTTTAATCCTTCCTATTTATTCATCATATAAAATTCGTGACATATATTCCAATTGTGCATTGGATTCTAAAATAATTGATCTCTCTCAAACAAATTCAATTATTCTTAAATAAATCAACTTACTATATATCTAAGTGAGATTTAACCTAATTAAATGATTAGTCCACCAAAAATTTCATGAAATGATTGCAATAATTCTTAGAGTACACGCTAAGAGTATATCTTTATCTCTTAGCTAAATTACCACTTTTTAATGTTTCATTTAAGCTAATAATTCACATCTTAATTTGTTACTATTCACGTACAAATCAATTAATAATTGGCAAGAAAATTAATCGAATCAAGCACAATGATAAAAACGATACACATCAATAAATAAAAACATGTCTTCCACAATCAAAATTATGGATTTGGTTAACAACTATAATGTTCAACCCAGATAAGAATTTAATCGAAAAATAATGTTAATAAATACACCACCAGATCCAAAGTAGACAAGAAAAAAATTCCAAAATCCAACTTTCACCAAGCTTGAATTTCTTCACCCTTTGTAATCTTCAAAACCCCCCATTTTGCAATGTGTTTTGCTTTAAAAAACCTCTAAATTGACAACCCTAATAACGAATTAAAAAGCTTCATTCACAGTTCTTTATTCCCACAAAAATTCATGTGTCAAAATAGTCTCTCCCCAAATCCCCTTATTTTCAAACCAATCATGTTTGGTGTAAGAAGTGTATACCAAGTTTGACAGTTTGTCACAAACTTTCAAACGGCAATTTTAAAGAAAAACAGTTTTCCCTGGCCAAAACGTTTTGAAATGGCAAAATTCTTCTCGAACAAGTAAAGTCCAAGTTGAATTGCGAAAAATAAGAGACAGATTGTTATAATTTCAAAAGTATCTTTATCTGCAATGAAAAATCAAAAGCATTCATGAAAGCAAACCAATCAAATTAAACCCCAATCTTTACGGCCCCTACAATTTTTCTTCACAATTACGCAGGATTTTTCTTTACGGAATCTCTTGGCATGTACAGTTCACCGACAAATGTTTAGTTTATAAATCTAACGCTATCTACTGATTTTCTTTCTATCAACCACATTGCCATGGCTTCGGACACCAACAAAGAGGTTCTCATCGACCTCTCTCCAGTCATCAAACTATATAAAGATGGCACCGTCGAGAGGCTCATTGATTCACCCTATGTTCCTCCGTCGCCGGATGACGCTGCCACTGGCGTAGTTTCTAAAGACTTGAACATTACGCCAGTGGTTCAAGCCAGACTATACCTCCCAACACTCACAGAACCAAAACAAAAGCTCCCAGTTTTGGTTTATTACCATGGCGGTGGATTTTGCATCGGATCCGCCTTCAATTCCCTCGAGAAACGTTACATTAGCATGTTAGCGGCCGAAGCAAAAGCTTTAATCGTTTCTGTTGAATACCGGCTCGCCCCTCAACACCCTTTGCCTATAGCATATGAAGATTCCTGGACTGGTCTTCAATGGGTATCTTCGCACGTTACTGAAAAACCGGGCATCGAAAAGGAACCATGGCTAACTGAACACAGTGATTTCAGTAAAATCTATATAGGTGGCGACAGTGCTGGAGGCAATATAGTTCATAATATTCTTCTCCGAGCTGGGGCAGAACCTTTGCCCGGGGATGTGAAAATTGTGGGCGCATTCCTGTCTCATCCTTACTTCTGGGGATCAAAGCCAATCGGGTCCGAAACAAAAGAAGAAATTGAGCAGAATGTAGCATGTAAGATGTGGTTATTTGCTTATCCGTCAGCTCCTGGTGGGATTGACAATGCGATGATCAATCCATTTGTAGAAGATGCGCCGAGTTTATCGGGGCTGGGGTGTTCAAGGCTGCTGGTTTGTGTAGCAGAGAAGGATCCATTTAGGTCGAGAGGAGTTCTTTATGTTGAGACTGTAAAGAAAAGTGGCTGGAATGGGGAGGTGGAGATGGTGGAGGTTGAAGGAGAAGATCATTGCTTCCATATGTTCAATCCTGAAACAGAGAAAGCAAAGGATCTGATCAAGCGCTTGGCTTCTTTTATTTCATACTGAGATTATATTACTCATGTTTTTCTTTCTTCTGTTTATGTTGTTATCATCATCTTCTTGTGGAAATAAAATTGTCGGACGAATATTTTCATCCTTCTGTGTAATTCACTGTGTGGTGTCATATTTTGATATGGATGACGACAGTATTTCATCAATTTTTATTAAAATTTATTAAAAAAATTGATTTTAATTCCACCAATGGGGGCTACATAAGTTTTTCATAGATAATTTATGACTATAAACGAAGCAGTCTTTCCTACTCCAAAAATCATTCCACTTTTACTGAATTATAAAGTGAAAAATAAATAAATTCATCTCTCATTTGACCTCATTATTCACGTTGTAATGAGAGTGTTAAAACTTTTAGGAGAATGTTTGGTTAAAAAAGAAAGAATTTTTTTTAAATTTACGTGTAATATTATTTTATTAAAAAATGTGTAATTTAATAAGAAGAGAAAAAAAAAATGAAATTATACTTTAATGAAGAATAGTGAGGCCAAGCCAAACGCGAGCTCATTAGACACTAGACCCAGACAATGTCTTCTAGAAGGCAAGGTAATGTCACATTTTTGGTAAATAAGATAAGAAAAATTCTGCATGTACAGAAGAAAACAATATAGAAGTCTGCCAGAATTCTCACATGCAATGGGCTCCATGGTTTGATAAAAATTGTTAAAAAAATCACCCACCCACCCCATGTTATGTCTTTTCTGACCAATTTTTGTGAAAATTAATTATGTACGTCTAGAATTGTTCACAAGATAAAGGTTGCATGTAACCTAATCTGTCAACACCTAAAATGAGTAGATTCTTTGACAAAAATATTTATAGTAAATGTGTGTTGCTAAGTATCAAATTATGATAATTAGCTGATTTTTAGGTAAGCCAAACATGAGCTAACAGTCGTGTAAAACTTTTATTCAAATTTATACGCTAGAAAAGTGGCTGGAATGGGGAGGTGGAGATGGTGGAGGTTGAAGGAGAAGATCATTGCTTCCATATGTTCAATCCTGAAACAGAGAAAGCAAAGGATCTGATCAAGCGCTTGGCTTCTTTTATTTCATACTGAGATTATATTACTCATGTTTTTCTTTCTTCTGTTTATGTTGTTATCATCATCTTCTTGTGGAAATAAAATTGTCGGACGAATATTTTCATCCTTCTGTGTAATTCACTGTGTGGTGTCATATTTTGATATGGATGACGACAGTATTTCATCAATTTTTATTAAAATTTATTAAAAAAATTGATTTTAATTCCACCAATGGGGGCTACATAAGTTTTTCATAGATAATTTATGACTATAAACGAAGCAGTCTTTCCTACTCCAAAAATCATTCCACTTTTACTGAATTATAAAGTGAAAAATAAATAAATTCATCTCTCATTTGACCTCATTATTCACGTTGTAATGAGAGTGTTAAAACTTTTAGGAGAATGTTTGGTTAAAAAAGAAAGAATTTTTTTTAAATTTACGTGTAATATTATTTTGTTAAAAAATGTGTAATTTAATAAGAAGAGAAAAAAAAAATGAAATTATACTTTAATGAAGAATAGTGAGGCCAAGCCAAACGCGAGCTCATTAGACACTAGACCTAGACAATGTCTTCTAGAAGGCAAGGTAATGTCACATTTTTGGTAAATAAGATAAGAAAAATTCTGCATGTACAGAAGAAAACAATATAGAAGTTTGCCAGAATTCTCACATGCGATGGGCTCCATGGTTTGATAAAAATTGTTAAAAAATCACCCACCCACCCCATTTTGTGTCTTTTCTGACCAATTTTTGTGAAAATTAATTATGTACGTCCAGAATTGTTCATAAGATAAAGGTTGCATGTAACCTAATCTGTCAACACCTAAAATGAGTAGATTCTTTGACAAAAATATTTATAGCAAATATGTGTTGCTAAGTGTCAAATTATGATAACTAGCTGATTTTTAGGTAAGCCAAACATGAGCTAACAGTCGTGTAAAACTTTTATTCAAATTTATACGCTCATCTTATCTTATATCGTTCATTTTGATGATAAAATATGATAGGATAGACTTCTTGTTGCTAACATTTCTTTTTCTTTTTTTCTTTTTTTTTTTTTGATGGGGATTGATTGTTTATTGTTGAATTATTTTTGACTACCTATTCTTCAACTAATTTTAGGATTATTTTTTGAATTCATGATTATACCAAAAAGTAATTTATTTTCCAGCTCTAATACAAACAACGCTAGATCTTATCGGAGAAAATTATGTATTTCTACAGTTTAGAGAAATCTTTTATTATATTCTGGCCTTGTAATTCATTTTTTTATCTATTCACATAAGGAATATCAATTCTCAACGTAAAAGAGAATTAATTAATAACGAACAGTTTTAGAATATAACATGTTAATGATGGTGAATTTGGGATCCTAGTGCTTTTTGTGACTGGATTAAATCTCAAGAATTACTTCATTATTTTCAATTGTTTATTTATCAAATTGCAATAATTGATTTTGTATCTCTTGATTAATTAAGGCAGGTATTTAATTAAATCTAATAGTTAGATAACTAGTCCACATTTATTACTTGTATATGATACCATCCACTTATAACATAAAATTATTAAGTTTTTGACGTTTATTGCCGATAACTGTTTTATTTATCTTTTCTGATTAGTTAATTTTAGTTTTAATTATTTTCCTTATTTCTTTTTTATCCAATTTACTCGTTTTTCTTTGTTTAAATTTTCTATCGGGAAACAAAGAGAAGCAAGATAATGATAAAAACACGCAATAGCAAACCACGAAATTGATAAGAACAATGTTCTAGTTGGGCACTTTATGCCTCCAATTGTGATTATCAATTGAGAATCCTTATCCTCATGGAATCCAAACTTTCAATTGAGGACAGATGTCATCAACTTAATCTCAAATAGTACACAATTCTTAGAAAAGATAGATAAGACCCATATTCTCATCTCACATGCCTCCACGAGATTTATCATAATGAATATATAAAAAAAGAATGTCATAGAAGTACATGATGTGTTTGAGATATGAGTGAGCGAAGTTTGATGTGATTGAATCACTATTTAACACGGTTCAAGTACTTCTTTCGACATGTGAAACTTGTGGGGGGCAAATCATCAATAATCTAAGTATCTAGTAGTCGCCATTGATCCATCACTTACTGAGCAGGTTGCTTTGCTCAGAACTTCCAAGGCCAACAAAATAATCCAATCAGACTTAATAATTCGAGTGGAGAGAATCATCCTAACATCTCCTATGACAAAACTCAAAACTTATCAGTATCTATAAACACAACATTCATCTTGTAGAGATAAATCAAGTTTAGGTTCTAAGAAATTACTGAAGATCCAAGCTTCGAGAATTTCAGGTTTTTGGGGTTGAAGGAAAAAACTTAAGAGATTCTTGTTTTGATTCCTTCACCATGTTTCTTGTGAGATTACATGTTAGATCGAATGATGTAACTGATTGACTTTAACTCATGTTTTAATTCATTATTTTGGATTTTTCTTCATTTTAAATTATGTTAAATTGACATGATCGATTTATTTTCATGTCCGTTAATTAGAGTTAAATTACATGACATTTGTTGCATGTCGTGTTGAGAGATTATATGTCCGCTCTTACGCTTCACTTTTGTAAAAATATTAATTGAGATGAAAGTTTGATATTTAGTAGTTTGATCAATACATGAAAGACAAACGTTAATAATTTATCTTGAATTTATTAAAAGATAACGCAATAACTGGACTGAAATATGAATTGAATGCGAGTAAAGTTAATAGTGAAATCGAGAGTTCTCGATTGATCTCTAGAAAAATCACTTTTTAAAATAAGATGATTATTCTTGTCTTTTACGCCCAAAAAGATTATACAAGTTTTTTGTTTCTTTATACTGTTATATATCAATTTATATTCCAAATGAAAGAACATTCATCCAATCAGTACAAGTTTTTCACCAGAAAAATTAAAATTGTCATTTCAAAGTTTCTAATGAAATAATAATCACTCATTCACAAAATGGTGGGTCAAGATGAGTACTTGACACCTAACCTAACCAGCATAAGACGATATAATCAACTTACCAATCAAGACTGTGATTAAGCTCCCTCCCATGGATTCCAACACCACCGATGAAGTGCTCCACGATCTCTCTCCGCTCATCAAAGTCTACAAAGATGGCTCCGTCGAGCGGCTGAGGAGGACGTCCCATGTCCCGCCGTCGCTGGAGAACCAAACCACCGGAGTAGCCTCTAAAGACATAAGCATTTCACCGGAGGTCAAAGCCAGATTATACCTCCCAAAGCTGACAGACCAGGACGAAAAACTCCCGGTCCTAGTCTACTTCCATGGCGGTGCATTTGTCGTGGATTCCCCCTACTCTGCCCTTTTCCACCCTTTCACTGACATATTAACCGCCGAAGCCAAAGCTTTAATCATTTCTGTTGACTACAGGCTCGCCCCTGAACACCCTCTGCCTATAGCATATCAAGATTCATGGACCGCCCTTCAATGGGTGGCTTCGCACCTTATTGCAAATACCAGTATCGAAAAGGATCCATGGATTACTAAACATGGCGATTTTGGTAAATTGTATGTTGGCGGTGATAGCTCCGGAGCCAATATAGCGCACTATATAGTTCTCCGAGCTGGGGTGGAACCTTTGCCTGGGGATGTGAAAATTTTGGGCTTATTTCTATCTCATCCTTTTTTCTGGGGATCAAAGCCAATTGGGTCAGAATCAAAAGACGATTTCGATGGACAGCATTTGGCTAATAGGGTTTGGTCATGTGCTTATCCATCAGCCCCTGGCGGGATTGACAATCCGATGATCAATCCATTTTCCGAGGACGCGCCAAGCTTAACCGGGTTGGAGTGTTCGAAGGTACTGGTTTGTTTAGCAGAGAAGGATCTTATGACGCCGAGAGGGATTCTTTATGCTGAAACTCTGAAGAAAAGTGGGTGGAGTGGTGAAGTTCAGCTAGTGGTAGTTGATGGAGAAGATCATTGCTTCCATGTAATGGATCCTCATACTGAGAAAGCAAAGGATTTGATTAAGCAATTGGCTTCTTTCATTTCACAGTGATTGGATCCATCATTTCATTATATTAAAATACTGTTGCGGGCACTTTACTGATATATAGCCTGTTAAAATATGACCGTCGTCAGTGGCGGAGCCAGGCCAGAGCGTGAGCTAAGGCAGCGTCAGGGTAGCGCGCTGTTGCTAGACGGCTGCCCAATATAAGGAAATAAATTGCGACAGAACCAGCACGAACGACTGCCATGGCTCACCAGGTGCTGATTTTGTCATTGACTGTACTAGTTGGTTATTGTAAAATGATGTACTAATTATGCAGTTGCCTCTTGAAATACCTAAGCACAACCACCAACTGTTTCATGTATATCCAGCAAGATTGAGCCTTTAAAGTAATTTCAGCAATGAGAATAAATTATAAACAAACATTTTACGTTGTTTCTTTGATCAGGTCGCATGTTCCATTCACATTATTAACGTGCCACTTAAGTCTAGAGACCATTAATAATATCAGCACACGTTATAATCAGCATGGGACCCAAGTGTCGTGCCGACTCCACATTTTTCAGACAGTGTGGGAATACATAAAAGATGAGCCTCTAATTACGTCCTCACATTAGTCGACAGTTTACTTGATAAGAATAAAAGAAGTACCAAAGTCATACCATGCTCCACTCTTTATTTAATTGGTTACTAAATTTTTTCTCCTAACCTGTGACACCCATACACAAAAACATCTATACCTAGGTATAATAAAAAACTGTCTGATATTTTCCCACCTGCACCCACAAAATTAGGTACGAAAATCAAAATTGACGAAACTTTTAGTGTTGGAGATAAAATTGGTAGTACGACAATATTATATTAATATTGTCCAGTCCTATACTCGCTACCAAACTTCTTTAATACAGTACAGTTGGATCATACCTCACAATCATCGTGACAAATGGGCTGCTGGAGAAAAGGCTCAGAGAACATGTCGAAAAACCGTCCAAATGGAAACTGCTTACACCATTCGAATTATTAAAGTTACGTAATTCTAATATTTATACCCGTTGACATTTTAATATATGATGATATTGTACATTATGTATTAGTCTGGCCTAGTACAATTTCTACTTTAATAATGTCGAATCTTTCCCATGAGACGTACACAAGGCAATGGATAATTTTCTAGTCAATACATGTTCTTCAAGGTTCAATGCGTTCGTGACAGGATCTCACCTTCTTGGCGTTTTTGCAAATATCTCAAGTTACCAACTTCTTTTTTTCAACGGGGTCGAGCAATTAAGCTATGCTCGTATTTGCGTGAAACACAGTTGATTGGCTTTTGAAAATACTGGAGATATTAGGATTGCTCCCTGTTTGCAGACGTAAATTCTTTGCGGATGTACTTATTGGGAGAGAATGTTCCCCGTTTGATGAATTAAGATGAGAAAAAACTGCACAAATTACCTCTGTCCGAATGTTCTATTTCCTTGACAAGGGCATGTGCTCAAATATAAGTCGAAAGACTCGCACACATTTTTCCCCTGTAAATCAGAAACGTGAAAAATTTTATTCTGCCTGAATCAATTTTCATTCCATAGAACTCAAGTTTTGTAAAGGTCAGATCCTGGTGAAATAAGGAATTTCTAAAACGATGTGCCTGCCAAATTCNGAACAGAGAAAAAGATTACAGCACTACAACCAAATTGTTTGGAAAAGGTTCATGGAGAAAGGTTACAGCACCACAACCGAATTGTTTGGAAAAGGTTCATCAGATAGTTGTGTGATCATCAATGGAGAAGAAATCAACTAAGGGAAAGGAGAAAGGTTTTCTGACACACAGAATGCTTGTGCCTTGATAAAACTTAACCAAAAATGAAGTTTATACAAGAAATATCTGAACGTATCAATTACAAACAACTGCATGGAATAAGATTAAGTGCAAATAAACCGAAACATGCCAAGACCCACATCAAGAAGGGTCCCCACAGAACCTTGATCTTGATTTTTCAGTGTAATACCTAGAAAAAAGAAAGATATCAAAAATTTTAAAAATGTGCCATATCAATCAGCTCAGGTAAAACTAATAATTTCTAATAAAATGTACCGATTCAAACAAGATCACGTGAAGCTACTAATTAGTAATTTTTCTTGTTAACATGATAAAAACACTATGAAGTAAAATCCATACTAAATTCTCCATGAACAATTTTCTAAGCAATCATTCACATCACAATTAAAGTATTAACTATAAAAAATAAGGGGCAGAGAGAAACACCTTTATACCTCGCAAAAGACTTCGTTGACTTTCAAAAGAGAATTCAATCACATTCAGTTGATATTGCAAAGCTATCAAATGAATGGACTCCCAGATAGAGTGTAATTAAAGCTAGAGTAATATCAATACCACAAAGCTATGACCAAAACTCAAAAAATAAAACAAAAAATAAAATAAAAAATAAAATAACAAAGCTAAAATAATATATAACTTTAACTTGTATAAAATACAAAGGTGGGTTAATTTCCTTAGAATCAAAGTCAGAGGCATCAGCAAAAATATTTTCGACATGAAACTTACCTGAAGTTCAGCGATCAAGTGTAAACCATCATATGCCCAAACTTTGCTCCGATCATATGAATCAACAATAAGTATGCATACATGGTAATTGGTAAATTACTCTAAGTGCAAAATCAGTAGTGTCACTGCCATGAAACTTGTTGAACTTCAGTGATACAGTGTAAACCATCGTGTGGCAAACTTTGCACTAATTTTATAATGCTATATAAATATATATACTTGAGAAATGATATATAAATAGCTTCAGAAAAAATAAAATGGAAAATCACATAAAGACACGTCTGTGTGTGTGTGTGAACACCAAAAACTTAAACACAGACGACAAGCCCCAAAAACCATTACTTAGTTCTTGTCAAATTTCCTACTGGTGTGGGAAGTCATGGCATCTACAATTCGATTAGCCAACTGGAAACTTTACCTAAAAGTTCAGCGATCAAGTGTAAGCTGTCAAACAGGTTGGGTCGCTCAACCCAAAGTTTCAATTTATTTGTTTTATTTTTCCCTTAAAAAGTAACAATGAAAAAGACAGGTCCAGGAATGCCTTACACCTCAAATATTTATAAAGGCTAGTTCAGATAGCGAGGCATTTTGGAGGTTTAATCCTAGAGGTGCAGTGAGAAGTAAGCCTCAATATGAATCAATAAAATAATTCCAAAAAAATGCATTTAAAAAAATAACAAACATTAGCTTAAAAAGTATCAACCATGTTTGAAACCCGTTATAATGGAATTTAACAAAATTAGTGCACATGAATAATAACAGACAATAGGTTTGGAGTTCTACCTTCCCAGTAAGAAGCTCATTCATAATAACGCAAATGGTGTGGGGCATCAAGTGGGAGCAATAGGCCGTGCACAAAAAACAAGAATAAAGAATAAAATGAGTATCAGTGCAGATATATTGTTTTCATTCAGATATGAAAACAAATACTAGATACGCACCACAAATCTTAAACCTATGCTTGGGGAAAAGACCCTTCCTGAGATACTGTGGTTTCTCGAGATACCTCAATATTCTGATAAGAAAAGCAGCACCAGTCTCATACTCATCCGAATTATTTTCAACCACATCAATTGAATCATCCTCTAATGTACTCTTGTCAAATACAACAATCTGTGTAAACAAGCACAAAAACATACCTACAATTTCTTTTTAACAATAAACAAATCAACAGCTAATTACATCTCTGATATCTCTATACATGATATGACGGGCCCAAACAGAAACCTAAAATGCTCAAACCATAACCATGACAACAATTGCATCTTATGAAGCCATTACACTTTAAAGGCTAACTACCCCTCTTCAAAGCTTCCTTTCTATAAGTTCCATGGGCTGGTGGAACCTTGATGATTAGGGCAGCTGAAACTGTTCAGCACGCCTGTGAAAATTTATATTTTTCTTTTTAACTAAATTTCTGATACGCAAAAACCAATTTTCCAAGTGAACCCATCTCATAAAAGTACGCACAAAATTTCCAGGCAGATCCACGTAAATCTGTGTCCTCGAATCACCCATATTAAGATTGATAGCAGAAGAGTAACAAAACCAATAAAGATTAGTCCTTTCCACTAATAAACTCATATTGAAAGAAACAGCCATAGTAAAAGAAATCTCATCAACTCGAAAAATGGTGGGCAGCATGAGCAATCTGACAAGCCAACTAAAGGGGAAACAAAATTGAACATAAGCATGTCATGGTTTCCATTGGAGTGTATGGGCACCTGAATCCCACATCAAAAGTATGGACTTCCTTTGTGCGGTATATATAGGCTTGAGTTCTCAAATCTCAACTGCTAGTTTTTTGGGTCTGGCTCTTCCAAGTTCTATGACAATGGTATCAGAGCAGGCATCATCTCTTCTGATCTCGGTTACCACTTAGGTTGAATGGGCACCTACTCGACCTGGACGCCGAGTCAGAAGCGTGGTGAATTGTCATGGTTTTCATTGGGGTACATGGGCACCTGAATCCCACATCGGAAGTATGGACTTTCTCTGTTCGGTTTATATAGGCTTGGGTTCTCCAATCTCAACGGCTAGCTTTTAGGGTCCGGCTCTTCCAAATTCTTTGACAAAGCAGAGATCGATGAAAAAAGAACTTCAACTAGAACCTAAAGACAAAATAATAACAATAACAATAATAATAATAATTGCAAGTTGTTATTTGCTAATTCAAAATAATGTGCAAAACCCACCTCAAAGTACAAATTGAAAAACTCTTATTTAATTTGTTTACAGATTCAGTCTTTTCGTTACATTCTCCAATTATGAAACAAGGAGCGCAACAACTCTTTCTATTGAAAAACATGCGCCTTGTCATCTCATATCTCATCTAAATGCAAACCTAACCACATAAATCTTTAAAACAATGAATTCAAAGTTAAGTATTTTGATTAGATTGTCCAATTATCAAACACTGAACAGACAGGAAATCACTTTTACTGGAAAAAAGACACCTTTGGTTTTCTACTACAACAGAAAAGCCAAAACCTTTCCATTAATTGATTCAAAGTTTCATCATCTTCACATATAGACCAATCAACAAAATATACACCAATATATACACACCATTTCTTAAAAAATACATTTTTCACAGGTATGGGGCAAATAGAAAGTACCCGGGTCGCGATTTCAAAGGACTGGGTGTTAAAGATAATGGACCCTGGAACAGCAATGCCCAAGGGGGGCATTCATTTTCTGACGATACAGCGTCGTTTTTATTTTTCCGTTGTTTCTTTTTTGCTCTATGCTGCTGCTCCTTTTTTTGGCTGATTCTTGTGATACTCAGAATCTCCGTTTGCAATTGATACATCATTTTGTGCTTCCTTGTTGATTTCTTCTTCAATTTCTCTCCTTTTTCTCTTCGCCATTTTTCGAACTTTCTTTCTTTCGAGTTTCGAATTGATTAGGGTTTTAGGAGACATCAGCAATGTTAAATACACTAGTGGCAGTTAATCACCCTTAAACCATGTTTAACATTTTTTTGACTGTCATTTCTATATTCTAATCATCATTTTCGAATTTTTGTATAGAATTCACTTTATGTTTGATGGTTAAAAAATCAATTAATAAAATTCCTATAAAATAAACATTTAAAATATGTTTGATTATATTTATTTTTCATGAAAAATATCAATTTTTCACCTAAATTTTTACTTTGGGTGCTTAATTGTTATTTTTTTCATTAAAAATATTTTCCAATTTCTGAAAATATACTTAATTTTTCTTGCTTTTAAGAAAAATATTTTCTTTGGGGACGTGATTTTTGTTTTCTTTAAAACAAGAAAAATATTTTCTTTTCTAAATAATATTTTTCATGTCAATCAAACACACTCTTAGTAAATTTTTTATTTCACTTAATTTTATTTTAGAGTTAGTCACTAAATTAAAATTTTGCTTCACATTGGTCACTGCTATATCCATTAACTAATTAGAAAAGTGGTTTGGAGTGACCATGCAAATATTTAAGTTCAATGACCAACTTATATTAAATTTACGAATAAATTTGAAGTAAAATAAAGTATAGTTATCAAGAAATT
>NW_019242322.1:0-1653 GCF_002742605.1 Olea europaea var. sylvestris | reverse complement strand
AATGAGAAAGAGAAGAAAATCTAGAAGACCCGATGTGTTTTTGAATGGCATTGAAGATTAGAATAGGAAAGCTAAAGATGAAGCGAAATAAGGACCAACGAGCTAAAAATGTTAGAAGTGATGTGAATGTGCATACGCATACGTTGAGGCTTGACGTTGATGAGATGAACCATGATCATCATTCAGTTTCCTTTCTTTTTTATGCTATATTCGATGAAAGGTGAATTTACAAAATTATATTTATCTAAATGCGTTTAATTATATTTTGTTATATTATGATTTATTTTTATCTTTTTATAATATATGTTTTGAAAAGTTGCGGAATGTGCTAGAGCTGATGATTTTAATGATATTTTGAGATTGATCGGATAATTTGACATTCTTACTTGGACCATGCTATATGTACACACAAATTTGTACACAATTGGGGTGGGGACCACAAGTCAACATTTTTTAAATTCATGTATGATCCGCTTCTTTTGTGAGAGTTAGTTATCCATTTTATAACAATATATTTGTACATATATATTTATCCTAATTACTTTATTAAAAGAGGTTTCTATTAAAGAAAATGGGTAAATAGAAAGCGATAGATAGATCTATTTTGCTTAGGATTTATGAAAAAAATGTCTTTTTTTAGGGTCCCTCTTGTATCACAGCATTTGATTCCCAAAGAACCAGAGGAATTAAATTTAATATGTCAATGGTGAAGAAAAATGGAGTAATATTTTAAATCGTATAATTTCGATGTTGATGACTAAAAAATGACGTGACAAATTTAGATCAACTTAATAGAATTTTTATAAAATAATTGCTGGAATTTATGAATATGAAAGGTCGATTGAATTGATTATAGTTCGAAGAATAATGGAGAAAATACATTGAGTTCGCTCTTTAGAGGGGATTATTTGCCTCTATTTATAGGTATCTAATTAAAGCAACTTGGTCGCCCTATGTCACATCAGCTACAAGGACTATCTAGAATTGTGTGCTACCGTCCAAAATCTCAATCTCAATCTCACGATAGGTCACTTAGGTCAGTCATAAAGACCATTATGATGCATGGACCGCATCTATGGCACTAGGCGATGATTGCTTGAGATTGGGTAATTATTACTGACCAGTGATTGACCAAAACGAAGGTGACATCACGATTGTCACATGTCATTTGGTGTAAGTGGCGGTTAGGTGGATACAATCTGTCAATGATAGAAAATCGTAACATTCTCTCCAATTATAGTGGCCATTTGTTTGAGCTATACCTATCTTTTCATACATCTGACCTTCCTATAGTTGACCTATGATTCGCTAATCCCTCTCGAGTGAGATGGAAGATCTAAAGTCAACAATCAATGAACGTATACTACAAATAAACTTGTAATAAAAAAGAAATTAAATTTATTCATAAGGTTAAAATGGTCATTTTAATGATGAATAACTGAAAAACCATAGCATAGCAGGAGAAACTACTCTTTTTTTTTTCTTTTCTTTTTGTTTGGTTACTTTTCAAAGTCTCTTATGAGGTATTACAGATTCTTATGCTCTTGTTTGAGCCCCATCTTCTTCTTTTTTTAAATAGATTTTTCAACAGTGATTTGATATCATTTCAACTACACATTTTTTAATAAAATAATAATACACGCATATCTAAAA
>NW_019242321.1:0-1653 GCF_002742605.1 Olea europaea var. sylvestris | reverse complement strand
GTTTCCAATCGACCTGCCAAATTTCGGCCCATTCCGACAACGTCGCGAAAAATGAAAAAATTGCCCCTGGTGCGATTCTGCTTTATTAATTTTTTGTCCAGCACTTCTTCATCCTGACATGATTAATTCGGAAATTAATTATTCGGAGGCCTATACGAAGGAGTTTGGCTAAAATCCCGTGTTCCCGAGTCCGTGCTCCGAGTCAAATTTCGCGGGCCATTTTCAATCAACCTGCCAAATTTCGACGCATTCTGACACCGTCACGACAAATGACAAAATTGCCCCTGGTGCGGGTTTTCTTTGTTAATTTTCTGTCCAGCACTTCTTCAACCTGGCATAATTAATTCGAAAAATAATTATTCGGAGCCCTAAATCTAGGAGTTTGGCTAAAATCCCGTGATCCCGAATCTATGCTCCGAATCAAATTTCGCGGGCCATTTCCAATCAACCTGCAAAATTTTGGCCCATTCCGACACCGTCACGAAAAATGAAAAAATTGCCCCTGGTGCAGTTTTTCTTTGTTAATTTTCTGTCCAGCACATCTTCATCCTGACATAATGAATTTGGAAATTAATTATTCGGAGGCGCAAACAAAGGAGTTTGGCTAAAATCCCATGATCCCGGGTCTGTGCTCCATGTCAAATTTCGTGGGCCATTTCCAATCAATCAGTAAAATTTCGGCGCATTCTGACACCGTCACGACAAATGACAAAATTGCCCCTGCTGCGGTTTTTCCTTGTAAATTTTCTGTCCAGCACTTCTTCAACGTGGCATAATTAAATCACAAATTAATTATTCGGAGGCCCAAACGAAGGAGTTTGGCTAAAATCCCGTGATCCCAGGTATGCGCTCCGAGTCAAATTTCACCGACCGTTTCCAATCAACCTGTCAAATTTCAGCGCATTTCGAAACCGTCCTGAAAATTGAAAAAATTACTCCCAGTGCGATTTTGCTTTGTTAATTTTTGGTCTAGCACTTCTTCATCTTGACAAAATTAATTCAAAAATTAAATATTCGGAGGCCCATACGAAGGAGTTTGAATAAAATCCCGTGATCCCGGGTCTGTGCTCCGAGTCAAATTTCGCGGGCTGTTTCCCTTCATCCTGCGAAATTTTGGCCCATTCCGAGACTGTCGCGGAAAATGAAAAAATTGGCCATGGTACGGTTTTGCTTTGTTAATTTTCTGTCCAGCACTTCTTAATCCTTACATAATTAAATCGAAAATTAATTATTTGGTGCCGCAAACGAAGGAGTTTGGCTAAAATCCTGTGATCCCGGGTCTGTGCTCCTCGTCAAATTTCGTGGGCTGTTTGCAATTAACTTTCCAAATTTCGGCCCATTCCGACACCGTCACGAAAAATTAAAAAATTGCCCCTGATGCAGATTTTCTTTGTTTATTTTCTGTCTAGTAGTTCTTCAACATGTTATAATTAATTCGAAAATTAATTATTTAGAAGCCCAAATCTAGGAGTTTGGCTAAAATCCCGTGATCTCGAGTCTGTGCTCCGAGTCAAATTTCACAGGCAGTTTCCAATCAACCTGCAAAATTTCGGCCCATTCCGACACCGTTGCGAAAAATGTAAAAATTGCCCTCGGTGCTGTTTTGTTTTGTTAACTTTCTGTCCAGCACTTCTTCATCCTGACAAAATTAAT
>NW_019242320.1:0-1653 GCF_002742605.1 Olea europaea var. sylvestris | reverse complement strand
TTATGGCCTATCATTTTTCTTTTGATGGTTTTATAATAAAAAAGATCATTGAGTTGGTTTATTATAAATAATTGTACTCTGCTTTAATTTTGTCCTGTGCTCCAAATATAAATTTTCACAATTTATATGCTTTAGCATAATTGTGGTAGCACCATTAATTATTTTTCTTATGATTACTCCAATATTATGTCTTGATAGTTTTGTCCCGCTGTTATCAAATTATATTGTACATCCATTTCAGCTGAAAGAAGAATTTGAAGAGGGCAAAATTGGAAATATCTTGGAGGCTGTTAGGAAGTACTCCCAAAGAAATGTTTCAGAGAATCAATCCACAATGGTAAGTTCTATCGATACATTCGAGTTAGTTTCTAGCACAACACTTTTGTGGAGAGAAGTATCAACATGTTGAATTATATAGAAGATATAACTAATCGTATGTGCATTAGCATAGAACAATCAAGTCTTTGCATTTTCCCGATCAAGTGTATGAGCTTAGATCTTTATACGCAAAATAAAGTGGGTAAATTACTTTTGTGAGTAGTTACAAAATTCCTTTCAGATAGAAAAAAGCTAATATTACTTGACGTGTAGCTAAATATATGAAAAAAAAAATTTCTTGGTTGCCTGGTTACTTCATTGGAAGGAGATCAGCTTCTCCTGGTGAGAGACATGCATTGACGTATTATGTTAGTAGTTTTACAATTTCTTTCAGAAAAACATAAGCTAATATTACTTGATAATTGGTTAAATATGTTCACAATATCTTTTTCTTGGCAGCCCGGTTTCTCAACGCCATCAATTTCTCCTGGTGAAAGGGAAGTATTGGCTTATTCTTCAAGATATAATTTTGAGTTTGAGGAGTTAGAAAAACTTGGTGAGCGATTACATTAAATATTCAAACTCTATATATGCCTGCTATAGTATTCAAAGAAAATATTGGATTTTGTAGCACGTATTCTGACCACGAAAGTTTATTAGATTATTATACGTTTGTATACATTCTTAATGTGGCTCAAGTTTCTTTAAACTTAAGTGAAATGATCTATGATATGCAAAAGTATAATGCTTATTATATGTTATGTGTTATTCCTTGATAAACTAGAAAACTATAAAAAAATTAATAGTGGAAAGGTTTCAGATGTGTTGGGATTGCTCAAACGCTCTGTAAGTTACCCGATGTTGGTTCATCAAACATTGGTTTGAGTGCAATTGTGCTATGTATGTATGTTTATATTATATATATTTGTATCTATGTACAGATATGTTAACTAATTGGGAGATCTTAAACGCAATCCAATATCTCATGCACAACTGGACCAAATCCATAATTTCATAGCGAGAAACCCCGTTCATAAAATATGAAACCATTGATCCATCTTTGAATTCTAAGGGTACACACCCAATAAATCGGTGATGAAATATACCAAAAAAGTCTGAGTAGCAACTTTCTGGCCTTAAAATGAAGAGTAAATGAGTCTTTGGTTAATGTTGAAACTTGGCTGTGACCCGCAAAATGATCTATAGTCAGATTCATATCATTCATGAACTTCTTTCGTTTATCTTTTTTAGGACCAGCTTTTAATGTTTAATTACCTGAATTCTATTCTCTGACAATGTGAATGTTAGCAGGAGAAGGACGTCATGGCCACGTTT
>NW_019242319.1:0-1653 GCF_002742605.1 Olea europaea var. sylvestris | reverse complement strand
GTCGGAGGAAGATGTTGGATGGCGTTTTTCCATAGTCTTTACTAATTTTCAGCTTGCTTTGTTCTCGGAATTGTGTGAATTGAAGAAAAATGTGTAAAATCGAGAGTTAGGGCACAAAATTGGAGAAAGGAGAAATTGGGAGAAAAATTTCAAATCTTTGAGGGAGAAAAGGATGTAGAGGAAGTGAGTTAATGGATTTGATGTTAATTTTAATGAATTAGAAGAGTGAATTGAGGAATTTTGAGTGAAGTGTGGAGGAGAGTTTGAAGGAAATGAAGAAGGTGGGAAAAATGGAAAGAAATGACTCTATTGTGTTTTTAAAATTCTGATATTTCAGTGTATCAGATGTCTGGTAAGATGTGCCAGATCGTCAGGTATAACAGAACAAAATTTCTGTCGAACCGGATGACTTACAGGATCATCCGTTATTATCGTCCGGTATGTATTGGACATGCCCGGTTAACTTGTCCGAAACCCCTTTTTTATTAATAAAAGAGCAAAAGTAGTTACATCATCAATTAGGTACTTCAATTTCGTCAACAATTCCTAAACCTCTACGAATGTGTGTGAATCAGCCGAGAGCAAATGGTTTAGTGAATATATCGACCAATTAATTTTCTGTATTGACAAATTCTAAAGCAATCTCACTTTTTTGAGCATGATCTCTAAGAAAATGATGTCTAATCTCAACGTGTTTCATTTGTGAATGCAATATAGGATTTTTAGACAAATTTATGGCACTAGTGTTATTACACATAATAGGTACGACTTTATGAGATCAAAAGACAAGTGATAATCCTTAAGTGTTTGTTTCATCTATAATATTTGTGCGCAACAACTAGCGGTAGAGATATATTTGGCTTTAGCTGTGGATAATGCAATGTAATTTTATTTCTTACTAAACCATTAGACTAGTGCGAAGCCTAAGAAGTGATATGTTCCGCTAGTTCTCTTGTGATCAATAGTGCAACTGGCCCAATCGGCATCAGAATAACTAAGTAGATCAATGTGAGTTCCTTTTGGATTTCGTAGACCTAATGTTCTAGTTCCGGTAAGATATCTAAAAATTCTTTTAACAGCTTTAAGGTGTGATTCCTTAAGATTAGATTGAAATCTAGCATATAGACAAACACTAAACATAATATCGGGTCTATTAGCGGTTAAATAAAGAAGAGATCCGATCATACCTCGATTTTTAGTCACAATAATAGGAGTACCCTGGTCATCTTTGTCAAGCTTTATTGTTGAACTCATGGGAGTGTTCATTGGTTTTAGCCCATCCATGTCGAATTTTTTGAGCATGTCTAGCAAATACTTGCTTTGATTTATGAAGATTCCATTACAAGTTTGTTTAGTTTGTAAATCGAGGAAGAATTTTAATTCTCCCATCATGGTCATTTCAAATTCTTTGCACATACTTTTAGAGAATTCTTCACAAAGACATATGTTTGTGGCACCAAATATAATATCATCCACATAAATTTGAACAATGAGCATGTCATTCTTATAATTTTTCACAAAAAAGTGTGATATCGGCCTTTCCAACAGAGAATCCATTTAAATTAGAAATTTACTCAAATGTTCATACCAATCTCTAGGATCTTGTTTTAGGCCATAAAGTGCTTTTCTAAGTTTGAAAACAT
The DNA here is from genome assembly GCF_002742605.1 of Olea europaea var. sylvestris. Classification (NCBI taxonomy): domain Eukaryota; kingdom Viridiplantae; phylum Streptophyta; class Magnoliopsida; order Lamiales; family Oleaceae; genus Olea; species Olea europaea. The sequence continues at coordinate 10 of NW_019242319.1, read as the reverse complement.
GATTTGGATT
>NW_019242318.1:0-1653 GCF_002742605.1 Olea europaea var. sylvestris | reverse complement strand
ATTTCAATCAGGATCTGTAATCTTTGACCTTTATTTTGGACGTTGGGGTTCTGGGGTACAATGCACTTTAAGCACTGTTTTATGAAAAATGAAATTTTTTAATGTTACACATTAGGCCCCCGTTTGGGCCCATTCTATTTCTATTTCTCTTTCTCATTTTTTTCTCTCTTATTTTTAACTACACAATCTTTCATAAAATAATATTATAAATAAATTAAAAAAATTTCATTCATTTTCAACTACAAATTTTTAAAAAAAACATTATTCTAACCATTAAAATTTGAAAAGAATGGAGGCAAATGGGGGCTAGATAAATCTCATGTGGAATGTGGTTTCACTTAGGCAGTGTTTGATGAAACAAAGTTTTCCATGGAACTAGGAATTTCAATTCCAAGTTTCATTTTTTGCATGTTTGATACCATTATTTTCTAGAGAATAGGTTCTCTCCATTTTTTCCAGCCACGTAGACAATTTCCAGCTTTTGTGGGAAATAAGGTGGGAATTGATTTTCTAGGCAATGTTGACGATTCTTTTTTTTTTTTTTTTTTTTTTTTTTTTTTTATTTAAAAAAATTTTTTCCCTAATTTTAAAAAAAAAAATTTTTTTTTTTTTTTTTTTTTTTTTTTGGTTTGTAATATAAACAAATTTTATCCCTAATTGTAAAAAAAAAATATTTTTCTTTAATTGACAATTTTCATATAAAACAAAATCAAACGAACATCAAAACATAGATGATTTTCTTTAATTTTTTTAATTTTTTTGCAATGGAAATAAATTTCATCCCCAATACCAATAAATTCTATATCTTTAATTGACAATTTTTATTTAAAATAAAGTCAAACGAACACCAAAAAATACTTTTATTTCAACATTTTTCACGTGAAAAATTATGTCAATCAAACACAATAATTTACAATTCCCAAGAAAACAATTTCTAAACAATTCAATTCCCTAAAATTCGTTTTCTTTCCACCCAAATTCAATTTTTGCAATCAAACGGACCGTTAAGCTAATTGGGTTGAGATTTGTAAGCCAAAATTGGTTATCCAACTTGGTGTTCACTCAATGATTCATTCACACATTATTTTACACATATTTTTTTAACACAAGTGACCATAAGAGAAAAATTGGACATTTTAATTTAAAATAATTTGTCAATAAATAATTTGATGGACACCAATTTGGACATTCAATTTTAAATAGTAGATATCAACACCATTTATTTATTTCTTCATGTTTCATTTATATTTTTTAAACGATTGTACTACATAATATGTTTACATGATAATTTACATACACATAATGTAATAATATATGATTGGATCATAGTTTTTTGAACCAAATTAAAAAAATCACGCCCTTTTTACACATCATCCGTATATAAACCATTATATAATTGTTTATGTACAAGTAGCATTATTCCTTCTTAAATCAAATAAGAATATTGTCAAAATTAATTTATCTTTTCAAACAAAATTGGTCCAAAACTGAGACCAGAAGGAGGGACTTTGAATCATAGTTAAGACTTTGTTCAAAGATCAAATAATAATTTGATATTTTATAATTGTGACATTTTAACTAAATATAATATTGTTTGTCGAAAATACATTCGCGTCAATAAAAAAGTAAACATTAAACTCTTTATTGTCACAT
>NW_019242317.1:0-1653 GCF_002742605.1 Olea europaea var. sylvestris | reverse complement strand
CTTTGAACATATTCTGAACAATTCAGAATTGTACTCACTAACCGTTTTAAAGTCTTGCAAACGAAGGTGCATCCACTCATAACCGGCTTTGGGGAGGACTATAGTCCTCTGATGATCAAATCTTTCAGTTAACTTTTTTCAAAAAATTTGTGGATCTTTCTCAGTGAGATATTCAATTTTTAATCCATCATGAAGATGGTGACGAAGGAAAATAAGTGCTTTTGCACAATCCTGCAGGGATTCATTGTTTCCTTCTTTTATTGTCTCTCCCAGACCCTTTGAGAGGAGATGGATATCAGCATCCAGTATCCATGACAGATAATTTTTACCAGATATGTCAAATGCAGCAAACTCAAGTTTCGTAATGTTTGCCATTTGTTTAACTACACAATAAAAAAATACAATTAGTTTCGAAGAATATGATTAATCATCACATGTTAATCAAATAGTCAACATCAACATGACTTTAAGTTACGTGTTTTCCTCTATGGATAAACACTAATTTGAAATAATATGTTCTTCGAAACGTATGCTACTTCTGGAGCACATTATATTTTGCTATTATTTCTTCAAGTGCAATATGTCAATATTCTTCTGGAATATTGAGAGTTATAATTTATGCTCTTCAGGAGTAAATAATATTCTTATAATGTTGTGCTACTTCTGGAGCAACAACAAATAGATCTATGATTAATATTCTTCTGGAATATTAATTATAATGTTGTGCTACTTCAGGAGCAACAACAATTAAAAATAAATTTAGTGTAATGTTTCATAACTAAACATAAAGAAAATGATAATACATCCAGTTGCTCACCATTAATTAATATACAAACACATGTAAAATATTATTTTGAATTAATAATGTGAGTCGAGTGAAACACAAAAAAAAAATTGGTGACATGTAGAAACCTATTCACATATTATGGCATGAAATTCTAATTATGTGCAATTAAAAAAATTGAATTAGTATTAACCAATTAAGGCATGAAATTTGCAGAAACCAATGGATTTGAGAGAAAAGATGAGTTAGGTACAATTATTTGTTAATTGTCTTTTATATATATATGGAATCAGCAAAAATAGAGATCTGGAATTGAAGCTTGCTTACAAAGAACATTGACCAATTAAACCAAAAAAATAAAATTATAAGCATGTGTAGAACGTAAAGGGCTAATCTAAATATAAGGAGGGTATAGGAACATGAATTAATGCATATCAATTGATTTAACATAAATATATCTCCATAAAAATGCACGTGGATTGATGTAAAGGAAAAAAATTAATTAATTCAAAGAGAGGTATAAAGAAAACATAATGATCGAGAAAGATGAGATCACGTATTGCGAATTCAACATATGTATATGTAAAATTCACGTATTATCAAATTAATTTTGATATACGTGAAAGATGATTATGAAAAAAAAAATTACTACCTTCTAAGAGCTTCGTGCTGATAACGTGTTATAAAATGAGAGGAAAAGAGAATAGAAAAAACTCAAAGAGAATAGAGAAAACTCAATAAACTTTTTATTTTTTATTATTGAAAACCAAAGCCCTATATTTATAGGTAAGAATCAGGGATACAATGGTAATAATTTCTAGGGCTATAAAGGTACAAATGTCATTCACCAATAAACTTTAATGGACTTT
>NW_019242316.1:0-1653 GCF_002742605.1 Olea europaea var. sylvestris | reverse complement strand
CTCGAAAAATAACGAAATTACACCCGGCGCGGTTTTTGTTCCCGATCAACCTGTCAAATTTGAGCCCATTCTGACACTGTCGCAAAAAATGACGAATTTGCCCCTGGCGCAATTTCTTTTCCGATCAACCTGTCGATTTTCAGCCTATTCCGACATCGTCGCGAAAAATGAAGAAATTACCCCCGTAGCGATTTTTGTTCCGATCAACCTGTCAAATTTCAGCCAATTTCGACACAGTCGAGAAAAATGACGAAATTGCCCCGGCGCGATTTTTGTTTCTGATCAACCAGTGAAATTTTAGCCAATTCCGACACTGTCGCAAAAAATGACGAAATTACACCCGGAGCGATTTTTGTTCCCGATCAACCTGTCAAATTTGAGCCCATTCCGACACAGTCGAGAAAAATGACGAAATAGGCGCCGGAGCGATTTTTATTTCCGATCAAACTCTCAAATTTCAGCCAATTCCGACGCATTCGAGAAAAATGACGAAATTGCCCCCATCGCGGTTTTTGTTTCCGATCAACAAGTTAAATTTTAGCCAATTCCGACACAGTCGAGAAAAATGGCGAAATTACACCCGGCGCGGTTTTTATTCCCGATCAACCTGTCAAATTTGTGCCCATTCCGACACAGTCGCGAAAAATGACGAAATTGCCCCCGGCACGATTTTTGTTTCCGATCAAACTGCCAAATTTCAGCCAATTCCGAAATCGTCGCGAAAAATGACGAAATTGGCCCCGGCGCGATTTTTGTTTCCGATCAACCTGTCAAATTTCAGCCAATTCCGACACAGTCGAGAAAAATAACGAAATTGCCCCCGGCGCGATTTTTGTTTCCGATCAACCAGATAAAATTTTAGCCAATTCCGACACAGTCGCAAAAAATGACGAAATTACGCCCGGCGCGATTTTTGTTCCCGATCAACCTGTCAAATTTGAGCCCATTCCGACACAAACGAGAAAAATGACGAAATAGGCGCCAGCGCGATTTTTATTTCCGATCAAACTCCCAAATTTTAGCCAATTCCGACACAGTCGCGAAAAATGACGAAATTGCCCCGGCGCAGTTTTTGTTTCCGATCAACCGGTCAAATTTGACCCCATTCCGACAGAGTCGAGAAAAATGACAAAATTGCCCCCGGCGCGATTTTTATTTCAGATCAAACTGCCAAATTTCAGCCAATTCCGACCCGGTCGAGAAAAATGACGAAATTGCCCCGGCGCGGTTTTTGTTTACAGTCAACAAGTCAAATTTTGGCCAGTTCAGACACAGTCGCGAAAAATGACGAAATTAAACCTTGAGCAGTTTTTGTTCCCGATCGACCTGTCAAATTTGAGCCCATTCCGACACAGTCGAGAAAAATGACATAATTGCTGCCGACGCCATTTTTATTTCCGAACAAACTGCCAAATCTCAGCCAATTTCGACACGGCCGAGAAAAATGACGAAATTGCCCCCGACGCGATTGTTGTTTCCGATCAACCAGTCAAATTTTAGCCAATTCCGACACGGTCACAAAAAATGACGAAATTACACCCGTGCGTGATTTTTGTTGTCGTTAAACCTCTCAAATTTTAGCCCATTCTGATACAGTCACGAAAAATAACGAAATTGCCTCCGGCGCGATTTTTGTTTCCGATCAACCTGTCA
>NW_019242315.1:0-1653 GCF_002742605.1 Olea europaea var. sylvestris | reverse complement strand
ATATCGTCTTTACATCAGGACCAAGGGCCCTAAAGGCAAATCTCAATTAGGGGAATCCTTAAAGTCTCCAAGATGACTTATCAGAGAGGCCTTCTTTCTTGTTGCAAATAAATTTTTATCATATAATTATTTTTCTATTAGTCATTTAACTAACTGTAAATCTTGTAATAGGATAAAATCCTAGATTCAGAAAAATGACAAATTCAAATTGGACGGTCCATATTCATTTGTAAGGTTTCATGCTCGATGTAATTATTCCACTTTGGACCGTCAATTATTGAACGTTATCAATGGATAATTGCAAGAATTTTCTAATGTGTGTGGTAGGGAGAGGGCATTAATTCTATTTGACAATATTGAAGATTGGAATAATTGAATTCTTGTTTATTGAAACTTTCTATCACATGTTTCTTCGTGGAATTGATATATTCCCTTTTGCCAATTCTTATCTCGCTATTTCTCAATTGTGCCTTTGTCAAACATAGGGTGATCAACTAAGAATCACAAACATGGAAATGGGGACAAAAATAATTAAAAAAAAAAAAGAAAAAAAAAAGAAAAAAGAAAAATGGACTTGAAAATGTTGGGAATACAATTGATATAAATTCTATAAAAAAATTACGTTTGTATATTATATTTTCATTTTTTACTTTGTTATACAAGATACTTCCTTTTCTCTTTCTTGAAGAAAAGATAAGTGAAAAATCCTTCTAAATTCGTCCATTTCGATTTTCGGTATAACTATTCAATAATCTTGCTTGTTTCAATTTCTATACATACAATTTTGGTCGATCAGGATGTTTTGATTGAACCAAGTTCAGTCCAAAAGTTAGTGCGATTATCAATTCTTCCGATCAAATCACCAATCTGAATCATCTTATCCAACTCTGAGCATAGATCTGATGCCATTAATTGATTTAAGATTTTCTTAATTATTTATGCCTCAATAATTTGTTTTTAGTCAATATTCAAAAGTCAGCAGTTCGTTATTGATATCTTTATATCATAAAAACTTACATATATAAAACGTGTCAAATACTTTATTATTTTCTAATTCTATTTTTATAGCAGTACACACACACACACACTAGCTGTTGGTTTGAAATATTACTTTTCTTCTAATCTTTGTTTGACCCACATTATTTCAAAAAATATATTATTAAATAGTGATTTGATATCATTTCGATCACATATTTTTCAATAAAATAATATTACACGTAATTTTAAAAATTTTCCTTATTTTTTAACCACACATTTCTCATCAATATACTATTCAAAAATACATTTTTACCAAAATAACGTTGCTCAAACAAGTCCCAGAGTAAAAGATGAATGCGACTTTTTTTAACTTTTATACAAATTTATTCGTTTCTGAAAACATATAAGGTAACTTTGTTTAGGTTTATATAAGATTTTACTTTACTTTCAAGATAACGGATAATCAAATTACCGTCATTTATTTATTTATTTTTGCATTATATTCTGAAGGATCGTGCTACACGTACATAATGGTTTACCTAACCGTTTACACTTTCCTCACATCATCAAAGTGGGGACCACGGCTCGACATTATTAAATACACGCAGGGCCCGCGTATTTGTGAGCGGGGGATAAGCGCTTCGGTAAACCCCCTCGGTACAAATAGATTAATTC
>NW_019242314.1:0-1653 GCF_002742605.1 Olea europaea var. sylvestris | reverse complement strand
CCCTGAATCCATTTATCTGCTATTATATGTCGATGATATGTTACTTGCCTGCTATGATAAATCTGAAATAGAATTTGTTAAGTCTAAACTTAAATTAGAATTTGAAATGAAAGATTTAGGTAAAGCAAAAAAGAATCCTAGGAATGGAAATAGAAATGGATAGGAATAGTTGCATGCTGTTTTTAAAACAAAGAAAAATTATTGGAAGAAAATTTTAGAGAAGTTTTCTATGTTTGAATGTATTCATGTATCCTTGCCACTTGTAAATCATTTCAAATTATTAAGTGATCAATCACATAAAACTGAAGATGAACTTGATAGAATGAAAGATGTTCCATATGCTAATATAATAGGATCTATCATGTACCTTATGATATGTACTAGACCAGACCTACCTCATGGAATAAGTATCTTGAGTAGATTCATGGCAAACCCTGGTGAAACTCACTGGTTAGTAGTAAAATGGATGCTTAGATATCTTAAAGGATCATGTAACTTAGGGATAATCTTTGAAAGGTGCAATGAAGGGATAATTCTTAAGGGTTACTCTGACTTTGTTGGTGATTTAGAAGAAAGAAGGTCTGCTTCATCTTAGATTTTTTACTTTGTATGGTGGTTGCATTAGTTGGAAATCACAATTGCAAAAATTAGTTGTCTTATCTTCAACAGAAGCTGAATATATTACTGCATGTGATGCTGTTAAAGAAAGTATATGGTTAAGAGGGTTATTAAATGAAATTAATTTTCAAAATGATTCTATACAAATCTTTATTGATAATCAAAGTGCCATACATCTTAGTAAAAATCCAGTGTATCATAATAGAAGAAAGCATGTAGACATAAAGTTCCACTTTGTGAGGAACATGGTTGAAAAATGTATGGTTTCTTTAGTCAACATTCCTACATAATATAATCCCTCTAATTTAGGTACCAAAATTCTTCCTTTAAATAAGTTTAGAAATTGCCTGAAGATTCTAAATATCACTTGAGATTGACAACCCAATGATACTTGGAATTTTGAGCTATGGATTGAATCTGAACTAATTTTTTGTTCTTATTTTTTACGGGTTTTCAGAGCAAATGAAGCTGAAGTGATTTCTAGATTCACTAATTAATAATAAGAAATAGCTCAGCCAGATGGAGATTGTTATGAGTTGGGCTGCCTTACATTTCTTAATTTTTTGGGCTAATTAAATTGTATATTACCAAGCCTAGTTGATTAAATGCGTTCTTTGGTTACACGACCTATGCCTCAACTTAAGGGCTGCTTTCTGCCGTACACATGGCTCACTTTCAACCCTTTGATCTATGTTGATTAGTCTGGATATTTACATTCTTCGACGTTCAATCTTTGATAAGAGAGTTATTTTTCTTCTTCTATCGAATGTTTTTTCTCTTGCGAGATAGGGTTTCTCTGAAATTGGTAATTTTTCATCTTCGTGATGTAATCTTTGTATTGTTGAGTATAGAGGGTTGTTTAGTACAATCAATGTGAGAGTTTTTGGTTACCAAATTTGTAAAAAGAGAGGATAGAGAGAGCTTGAAGAAATCTTCATACATTTGTATGATTTCTTGGTGATTTTAGTGGATCTAGAGCCCAATAACTTAGTAGATACTTAATGGGTGAGTGGTCTTTGTGACCGAGCATCCGGA
>NW_019242313.1:0-1653 GCF_002742605.1 Olea europaea var. sylvestris | reverse complement strand
TTTTCAGTTTATAGCCATCCTATCTAATCCAATTACCCAAGTCTCAGCCCAAATTACAGCAAAAGCAACCTAATTCTAAAACACAGGGTCCAACCCTGATCGGTCCAATTATCAAACTACCCTGATCGGTCCCATTATCAAACTACCCAATCTCGTTTTCACTTAACCCATTTCAACATACCCATTACCCGGCCCAATTACATTAACCCAAAAGCTAGTCATCTTCTTCCCCGTAATATCCCAGTAATCTATATTTCCATGACCAATTCGACCATCACTAACCCCACGACCAACGACCCCAAATTCCGTTCGGCTTCCCCGTCGTTCCACCTCTAACGCCGGCGACGTTCGCCCTCCACGCCGGCGTCTATCACCTTACTCGAGCCTCACATCTTCTAAATCACCGGAATCTGCCTCCAATACACGTCCCACCGACCACTATAGCCGTCATTACCATTGCCCTCGAACTGCAAGTCGTGCCGCCGCCACCACTCATTACCCACCGTGATTCACCGCCGGCAACCCTCACCTTGCCGTCACCTCACACAATCGACACCACTCCATTACATATCCATAAAACCTGCAACCCACATACTTCAATACACCAACCAACTTGTGGGCACATAGGCCAACTTTGCAATTTGTCCTCAAGTATACTGTATTGGCTGTATATTGAAATTGCAGTTGACCACAGAGACTAATATTTTGGAAACGGGACGAGTTGCAAGGCAAGTGACTGAACGGATTACTGAAGCCTCATATGTGCGTGAATTGGCATAGGGATATTGATCGTACTACCAACAACTAGACTGAGATTTCGTGAGCACATCGCTAACAACTCAGGCTTCCGTGAGCACCCCCTTTGCAATCTGACAAACAGGGAGTTCTTGATCTTTATTCATTATTGGAGTACACTACGGCTTTATTTAAAATTGCATCAATTGAAATCTTTGCACTTCTGTTAACATGATAATTTTCGCCTTAAACGCCACTTGATCAAAACCATTGATCAAATTGACATCAGTGACCGAATTGACTTCCATTGTGCCGCACTTAAATTGATTAGAGAATTTGACTAGTGTGTTGACCCTTGCTTTGCTATTTTACATGTACCAGCAGTATTAGCTTGCTTTGGATTTATTTAATCCCAATATCTAAAATTAAATTAAAAAAAAAAGGTTCAAGTTATTTTCCATTGCTTGCACTTATTGTTCCATTGATCTCTCTATTGCACGTCATTTAGCTGCTAATACAATGCATGCATAGTGGTCAACCGGTTGTCTTGTCACTCTAGTTTCAGTACCTAGACCATGGATCCATCCCCATTTGATGCACTCACTAGACAATTAGTGCAACTTGCGACTAGCCTATCGACTATCCAATCAGATATAATTGCTACTCGTGAAGAGAGAAAGAAACTAGCTGATAAGTTGAGCAATTTTAAGCAAACCCCTCGTTTGATTGACACTAATTCTGAAGCGTCTCATAATAGACAATATCTTCGTAGATAAAGTGATCAAAAAAATTTTCGACACGATCGTAGGAATAGGAACCAGGTTCATGAGCGAAGACGAGATAATTTTGAAATTCTTACTCAATGGAATGCCCTTAAACAAGGAAATCAATTAGTAACTGAGTATATTGCGCAATTTG
>NW_019242312.1:60377-98131 GCF_002742605.1 Olea europaea var. sylvestris | reverse complement strand
AACACGTAATTTTCATACCTCCCACCACTCCATGCTCAATCACTCTTATATAGATATATATAGTATGGATATAAGAAAAAAAATTACTTTTATATAAAAAAAATAAAAAAATATTTTACAAAAAGTTACTTTTAGGTAAAAAATTCGAAGAAAAAAGAATTAAAAAGAATTTTAATTTTTGTTGTCCACATTATAATTTTTTTTCAATTTATAATTCTTTTCTCTTAATAATTCTAAACAAAAACTTAGATTTGAGAATTTTTTCTGTGTAGTTTTACGTTAATAATAATATTTTTTCAATTTAGAATTTTTTTTAATTTTTTTCTTCAAATTTTTTATTATTAATCAGTATTTTTTTAATAGTTTGAGATAAAATTTAATTTTCTAGTAATAATTCAATATATAAAATGATGAAAAAAGAACATATTCACTTCGTGCATAGAGAAATTTTTTTTTTTCATACCACATAAATTTTTTGAGCAAAATGATATATTGAGAAAATTGTTGCGAAAAAAGAATAAATAGTAATAAAATAATTGATTTTTTTAAGAAAAAACTACGTATACGCATTTTTAACACATACGTTTAATCTTCGTTTAACTATTTTTGATATTTATTTAGATCATCTGATATCTCTACGATATAGTTCTCAAAATGAGTTTCGAGATAATGTAAAACATTTATTGATTCGACTATCGTACAATCGTCGACGAATTTTTAAAGTTAACTTGTTATCAAAAATTTCGAAATAGTAATAAAATAATTGATTTTTTTAAAGAAAAACAACTTATGCGTATTTTTTAATACATACGTTTAATGTCCGTTTAACTATTTTTTATATCTATTTAGATCATTCGATGTCTCTACGATATACTTCTCAAAATGAGTTTCGAGAGAATGTAAAACATTTATCGATTCAACTATCGTACAATCGTCGATGAATTTTCAAAGTTAGCTTGTTATCGAAAATTTCGAAATATAGTTTGAAAATGCCTTCTTTGACGTCCCATAACATTTGCTATGATTGACCGTTTCACGCATCGTTAACGACCTGCAATACTATATCGCGAGTACTTCAAAATGATATTAAGAATGTAATATTTCGATTTCGTTTGATATCCCAAAAAAACATAAGTAAAAAAAAAATTATTTCTCTCTCCGTGCACGGAGAGCCATGGTCTCTGTGCACGTAGCCTTTGGGTCTCCGTACACGGAGTTCTTCCTTTTCCGTGCATGGAGACTAATGTCTCCTTGCACAGAGAGATTAATTTTTTTTTTGCTTGTAATTTTACGTTATAATTTTTTGTAATTTAAAATTCTCTTTAATTCTTTTCTCTTCAAATTTTTTACTTACAAGAAATATGTTGTAAAAAAAATTCTGTAGCATATTATCTATATCTTTTTTTAAATATAAAAAAAGTGATTTTTTCTTATATCCTACTATATTTATCTATATCGGAGTGGAGGGGGAATGTAAATTGTGTGTTCCAGTAAATTTGGAAGTAGTATATAACAAAATAAAATATATATAAACCAAACGGCGTCGTTTTTAACCCCCAAATAAAACAAAACAAAACAAAACAAAACAAAAATGTTACAGTAAAGATTGATCAAAATATTGTTACTTTTTACAGTGTCCTCACATTCCCTTTTTATATGGTCGGGATTACCGTTCAAAACATAAATTTTGCATAATAATAATATTAATAATTTTAACAACAAGATGGCGAAGATTGGTCCATCGTGATGGACAAGGCAGAGTACGTGAGAAAGGGGTTAGCCAAGAAAAGGTTGCATCCCGATGCATTGCTTGAGCGTGTGGGTGTGTATGTGTTGTCAGTGTGGATAAGGCTTTTTCCAGTTCATTGGGACAATAAACAAACTTAGAAAGCCTCTCCCTGATTGCATTATCACAAAACATACACCACACCCTATCCAATCATCACTAACCTGTCTTGTCTACCAAAAGATCAATTAATCTACTTGATTGTAGTTTAAATTGATAAATTATAGAGTGATATATGATATTATGTAATTTATTATGTACAATTTGATGTACAATGACAATCTCTTTTTTCAAAATTTATTTTCAATCACATATTCCGTCATAGAATAAATTTATGTGTATTTTTTAACTATATATTTTCAAAAAATAAGAATTTCAAATCTCCTTTCCCCCAAAAAATAGAGGTCAAACTTAAAAAGGAGAAATTACACCATTTCTATCAATATATTGCAATTTCTAGTCATGATCAATCAACATAAATTAAAAGCAAGTTTGAAAGTTATTTATAATCAAATTAACCTCCTGTTGGATTTCAATTTTTTCAAATTCATTTTTAACTATGAGTTTTATATGTCCTACAATTTTATAAAATTTTTAACAACATATTCATCAAATTTTATCAAAATCTACTAAAAATCACATTTTTAGCCAAATTAAATAGGGATTTGAATGGTAGATTTGGAGGTCCAATTTATAGAGATTGAATGGTTGTTGGAAAGACACAACCCAAAAATCAAATTGTTTCCAAACAGTCATACCTGTTTTGAAAACACTCGCTTACCGCTAGAGGGATTTTTTCCAATAGTCGACCGCTCACTGTTGTGAAAATTGATGGAAAGCAATATTCTTTATTGCAGTAAACAAAATGACAATACAATCTTACCTGAAAACTGATACAAACTTGAAAAGATCAAGAAATGGAATATGAAATGAATATTAGATCAATGCAACAGTTGAACTCTTTGTCTTCAAGACGAATTTGCCCCGTACAGATGCCAATCGAAAGTGTTTATAATTTAAACACCTTCCAAACAAGTGTTTTATGTCTTGTGAATTGTGATTCTATAAATAGTTTAAATTATAAATAAATAAAAACGAAAGGTGAATAGTACTTCTAATTTTTTAAAAATATGAGGAAAAGAAATGAAGTTGAATATTTTCAAATATTTTTTATTAAAATGAGNGGTGAATAGTACTTCTAATTTTTTAAAAATATGAGGAAAAGAAATGAAGTTGAATATTTTCAAATATTTTTTATTAAAATGAGCCAAACAAATGTTAAAATATCACTAGAAAAATCATTAGGTCAATAATTCAAATCCCATGATTTTTTGGTAAAAGAAAATTTAAAATTTGTAATTCATGCAGTGCCACGTGGAAGCACCGGGTTTGAAAGCACGACACCCAAGTCCTGCCTCTCCCCCACATACAAAAGCAACCATCATTCAATTTTATTAAACCCAGAAAGAATGTTTATTTTTTATTTTTTTATTTTTAAGGAATCGCTTTTTTGTTTTTATTATTATTTCCAGGACTCTATATATGGCTGCTGAGTTTAGGTGCTACACCACATGTGGTATTTCTTATCCTAACGTCCTTTTTGTTACTACTCAAAATCACAAACAGAAAAGAACTGCTTCAAACCATGAATATGGAAGAAAACTTTGTGAAATCAAAATTCAACCGGGTTTGTGTTTTCTGTGGGAGTAGTTCTGGTAAGAGAGAGTGCTATAAAGAGGCAGCAATTGAATTGGGGGAAGAACTGGTACCGGAAACTTGCCACTCTTGATTCTTTCACTGCATTTTCTTTTGGCACTCGTAAAATTTATGTTTGTTTCTTCTGTTTTTTGAGGCAACTTCTGTATTTTTGCATGAAGGTGGCAAGAAAGCTGGATCTGGTTTATGGGGGAGGTAGTATTGGTTTAATGGGCTTGGTTTCTCAAGCCGTTCATAATGGAGGAGGACATGTTCTTGGGTATTTCTATAAGTTTTAGCGACTTGTTATTACATGAAAATCCTATATTTGCATCTATCCTTTTGTTTTCTGAACCTGGTTTTACTTCATCACAGAATCATACCAAGACCGCTCGTGGGAAAAGAGGTACCATATGAGTTTGTAAATGCTGACCGTAAGTTTGTAAAGATTTCGTTTTTCACCAGTGTCAAGTCTATGTTGGCTTTTGCAGAAAACTGGGGAGACTATTGGGGAGGTGAGAATGGTGGCTAATATGCACCAAAGGAAGGCTGAAATGGCTCGCCATTCTGATTGTTTCATAGCATTACCAGGTTTAAATGCTTGCATGAATATATTTTTTAGTTTTTAAGATTCTCAAGCTTAAAGGGTTCACGATTTCTCTTGGTTTAATGGGTTTTAAACAGGTGGATATGGTACTCTAGAGGAGTTGCTAGAGGTTATAACATGGGCGCAGCTGGGCATCCACGACAAGCCTGTGAAACTCAATGAAACCCTTTTTTCTCCTTCGAAACATGAGATGATTTCAAGTGAAGTCTGATAGAATTCATGTATATTTGCAGGTGGGTTTACTGAATGTTGATGGGTACTACGACTACCTCCTCAACTTCATTGACAAAGCAGTGGATGATGGGTTCATAAAGCCTTCTCAGCGTCACATCTTTGTCTCTGCCCCCAATGCCAAAGAGCTCGTTCAGAAACTGGAGGTGTATTTTCACATAAATAGCAAAGACAATATCTTGATCTTTAAAGAAATAATCTTCACACTTTACCATCTGGACGCAATAAATAAACCTTTTTGTGGGTAGTGCTGATTTCTGTATTATTTTACTCAATATAGGAGTACGTGGCAGTGCAAGATGAAGTGGTTGTCAATTTAAAGTGGGAGCAGCCATCAGCAACACCACCACCACCATCTCCACCGCCACCAAATCAAGTGGGTTTTAAAGCCTTGCAGCAGACTAAAATAGGAGTTGCTCTATGAAGAATGGGCATTCTCAGTCACTACTTTTGGGTGTGGTTTACTAATTACTGACCTATACCATAATGGTATGTACCACTTAAACAAGAAGAGGCCAGATGGGATTAGATTATAGTAGTTTCTTCTTGTATTTTTTGGAAAGTGAATATAAAATTTGCGTATGTGATCTGACTTTGAATATGTTAGTATTTTAGTGTCAGATGCTGTAGGAAGGAACAAAAGGAATACAACAAACTAGTGGGCATGGCATCAGCTTTATTCAGTATATACCAGCATGCATGCATTACTTGACTAATTTGTAGTCTTCCTTTTTCAATGTTTTTGAATCTTGAGCCAGTGTTTAAGGAACCACCAATCAAACAAGATCATTTTATCTTTAGAATTCTTGAATTTAACCTCGTCATCATTCTTCTACAATGCAACTTAAGAGAGAAAAATGAAACCAATATTTCACATCTGTTAACGAGGTTTAGCTTGTAACATCGGACCCAAGTGACAATATCTACCATCTTGTACGAGCCATCACCTTATGGGTGGTTCAGTGATAATTCGGCTTCTTAAGGTCTACTCCCTTGTGGAGAAATAGTGCAAGACTGATGATATTCATCAAGAAGAGCACAAGCTTTGAAGTTCAAGTGAAAGTTGTAGGCACGTTTTATGTAAATTAGCTTTTCCAATCAAACATTCTTGATTTTTCTCGAAAATATCAAATAGTTTGAGTCCCATCTGTTTCAAGTGACTCATAAGCAGATCACTCGAACATCTTTATTAGAGAGGAGTGAAAGAAAATCCCCACCCACGTTGTTAAATCCATTTGATTCTGTGCCTTTGCCTTCACATGAAACTTTCTTCGCGTGCACCAGCTTGGATACCTAAGATCATCCTGCATCCACTCTGTCTGAGATTGCTCCTTAATCCACGTCATGTACGAGTTTCGTGTTCCTTCTCCAAGGTGTGAACATCGTGTTTGTTTTTGACAGTCTTTTAGGGACTTTTGGGTCATCTTCCCTCAGCCTTTTTCTACAGCCTTTTTCTACCTCCTGTTGAGAACAGACAAACAAGCTATCGTACAATTTGCTTTTGTATGCGATAGAAAAATAGCTTGATAAATCCGATCGAGATTTCATTAAAAATCCATTTCTCTTGGCATTATTGTGAAATGATTCGTTGAATGTGAGGCAATAAAATCAAATCATCAATGGTATCATACAAGTCTTGAAGGGCACTTAGCCTATTAGTCATTGAAGACAATGATGAGGTAATCTTGAAATATCTCACTCTACACAAATGCCCGTCTATTTAAGAAATGACAGGATACAGAGGCAATTTAGGGCCTGAAAAAATAAAATGATTTAGAGCATGAAAAAATGTGGATTTTTTGTAATATATATACTACCCCTAGCATAAACTTTTATCAGTCCAATCCTGGCTCCTGGGCTGCCATTTTAATCCTTTTCTTCTTGTAAATGACTCATATATTTTATATAATTGAAGCCACTTGCAGGATGTCATCAAATTTCACTAGTTCATTTCCACGAAATTTGCAAAAAATGAGTGCACAATTTTATTCAAATACTGTCTAAAATTGAAGAGCAAACCACCATTTCTAATCTCAGTACATGTATAGTTTACTAACAGCGAAAACCTCCCAAGGTTCATTAACAAAGATGACGAGTATCAGGAAAACACAAGGATCTTATTGACATAAAAAGTATTACTTCAAATAGACTGCATAAGGACTAAATGGACACTGCACATTGATGTTTCAAGGAACGTGAAATCATCACTGATATATGAAACTGCAGATGCTTTCCACTGATCCCCCAATGAGAGATTGCCAGACTTCGCAGAAGCAGGATTCACTCATGACTTATCAGCAACCTGCATATTCAAATTAAAATAAGTTGCTTACCAGCTACCTCCATCATAGGATATTACGAATAAGAATATTCCACAAAAATGGCCAATACGATCAAAAAAGAAACATGAACTAATCACGCGAAAGATCTAACTGCAATTAATGCGTTTTAGAAAGGATACTAGCACTACCCCTTTAAACAACACAAAAGCAAGGAAAAACCTCTATTCGTATGGGAATAACTTCTTTACATTTCTACACAAAGATAACATTACTTCTGATTTTTACAAATTATCTCAGAATGAAGATTTTGCACTCTACACGTGCTGGAAAAAAATATTCCCCAAGACTGCAAAGAGAGACCATCTAAGATCAACTTAAGAACAAGAAAAACAGAGTCCGTAATGTAAGGATTCCACAGATGTATAATATTTCGTACCCAGACACTATGAAAAACTATCCAGAAGAATGGTAGAGCAGAAAAAATAAATCTCTCTATTAACTTGCTATGTCAACCATTATACTTCCGTCATTACAAGAACATGTGAAGTAATGCAATGATATAACTTGGCATGTCAGATAGATAAAAACCTCTTCTTCCTGAAAGAAAAAAATGTTCTTAACAGTTAAATCAAGTTCATATAACATGGAAAATCTTCTCATTTTCTTCACCATTCATCACCGGCATATGTTAACAGATGATTCAGATGTTGGAATGGTTTTTATCATTCGAAATCTTGCCTCTAGGGCATCCAAATAAGTATTATAAAATACATAGACCCACCAGGATGGGCAAAAATGACTGGTGAAACCAACAATCTTGCACCATAATTAGCATTTAGAATCCCCATCCAACATTAACAATGGATCCTCACCAGTTTATGTCAACAGCCAAAGCATGTATTCATAGAACAGGATGGCCCAAATATTGCCAGTATTCAGTAATGAACCAAGCAGTAATCACATTTTTTCTTCTTTTTTTTAACACTATGGGAGCAGAGACGGGAAGAAATAAAGTCAAACATTAAATCGTGACATCATAATCATGTCTAAATTGCCCAAGGATAATTACAAAAAGAAAAAAAAAAAAAAAAAAAGGAATATTACATTAATGGATTTATTATTATGCCTTTGGTGGGGAATAAAAATGTCAAAGCCAACAATTAATTTTAACCACATATTTCATTCATCCTAAAATTTTAACCATACATCAACTTTTTTCAAAATCTACTAAAAATTTGATTTTTAGCTACACCAAACAGGGTCTATGTAAACCTTCCATTTCACAATGCATCTAAAAGACCTCTTACGATAATCATGAAGAAAAACAAAGTGCACCAGAATATTGCCGCACCCAGTCACCAAAACCCATTCAAAAGTCAACCCACTGGAAAAGAAGACTTGCGAACTGAGTTTGGCATGGAAAATAACACACAAGAAACCTCATTGGTTGCAATCTGTCATGCTCCAGCAAGTATGGTGGTTGAGGAGGAAATTTTGTATTGGAACAGAAAACAACAAAGGAAAATTATTATGCATTTTATAATCTTGAGCACCGCAAGTTGCAGTTTTTATTTGCGCCTCAGTCCACCGCAATGCAACAATCAAACAAGAGACAGAGACCCTACAGTACACTCAGTGATAGACAGAGCTAAAGCTGCCACCCATTATGATTCAACATGAACACCAGACAAAGATCAATAGCCACGCTGCAACTCCGGTAACTAATCAAAATATAATAACCAATATACATACTGTTGACACCGATAGTATGAAGTATTTTCCATCATATATCCTAAAGGAGTAATCTTTGCATTTCTGTACACGAATACAGCTGAAATTTTTATCCATCTTTTACCAAGTACTGTATGGTTCATTTCTGCTTTTGTTTTATGACAAAGCGACAAGACTAAATCCACCAATTTGCATTAAACATGTATATCTGTCAAGACTAGGTTATGCAGCCAGAACTGTTCACCACAAAAACTCCATATATATTTATCTTTTCATTATATTTGGATTTTGGAGTGACAGTGGAGGAATTACATGGTTGATATTACACTTCTTATCTAGGTTCAATTGAAAATAAAAAATCCACCTGGGTTTCAAGTCAAACTAGGTTTGCCTAAACTAGGCTGCCAATGAGTACTCTATCAATGAAATGTAAAGGTCATAGTTGTGGAACTAAACCACTCATAAGAGGTTCATTATCATATTAAACAGAACTAGGTTTTTACCTGGTTAAGTGGATTGTCGGGAGATTTCTTCCACAGCTTCCAAATCAAATCTTTGTATTGCGTGTGTGTGAGACCTGGCTTCTCTTCCTTCAACCTTGGAAGCTCAGCTTCTTCAAAAGCCTACAAACATATATATTAAGCAAACAAGGTCAAGCATCATTGCAAAAGTTCTCTTGAAGGGCTAAAAGGCAAACTATATGCACGTTCAACATGTGAAGGTTTTCCAACATATAAAAATTTGAGCAAAAATGTCCTCAAAATGTCGAGACAAATTTATAACACAAAGACCAATAATGCTTCAAAGAAGGAAAACTTTCAAAACTTTTAACGCATGGAAAAGTAAGAAATTTAGGCCAAAATGGAAGGTATCCATCATGAAAGATACCTACAACATGATTTAAGATTAATCACCTTCCTATGACATAAATAAATTATTGATTAATTGCTTTCCACTTTCTTATTTTTTCCCCCTTTTCCCAAACGCCATCATTCATTGGGAAGATGAAGAAGGTAAAGCCCCTGGGCAACAGAGAGAGGTGAAAATATAAAGAAAAAGCTTCCCCTCTTCTCCAGTAAGAGCAATTTTCAGAGGAACAGATGAAGTTCATCACATTCCTATTGTCACGCCTCACAAAAGAGTTCTTCTCTGAACGGAATTTCTAGCAGATTAATTGCTGAAGAGTTCTACGAAGTCTTTCACAATTTCCGTCAATTCAGAAACTCATCTTTAAAAACATATGTATTCTTCTTAAATAATATCAAAATACCAACTAATCTATTGGAATAAAATTTTTATCGGAAAACAGAGAAATGAAGAATGGATTTGTACCTTAAAAGAAGCCTTGAGCCGCCTCTCAGGGTGCCTATCAGGGGGCAAATTATCCGTAACTGCCATCTGTGCGATCGCATCTTCCACCGTCCTGGCCTCGATAATTGAGTCATCGCGATTAGTGTTCGCGACAAGCACCATCCTTTCATACTCTTCCTCGGCAGCGGTCCGGCTCTGCTTGCGCTTCTCCTCCTCGATCCGCTTCTGCATAGCCGCCTGATCCTGCTCCCTCCGCAGTTGCAGCTCGGCCTCCGTCACCTTCGGCACGGGGATGGACACCCGGTTCGCCTTTTTATCAACCTTTTTCATGTTCTTCTCGAGCTCCTTCTGTTCCTGTTCAGCCAAACGGCGCGCCTCAGCCTTTTTAGCGGCGAGCTCAGCTTTCTTCTCGGCCTCCTCCTCGCGCTTCTTGGCGGCGCGCGACTTAGCCCCTTCGGCTTCGCGCCAGTACTGATCTTCCTTCTCTCGGCTTTCGCGATCCTTGCGCTCGGCTTCAGTGGCGTTCCTCCGAGCCCTAGCTTCCTCCGCTTTGCTGTTAACTCCCATCTTTTTCGGCATCTTCACAAGCTATTTTCTGTGTAATTCGATTGAATTTACTTTCGAAAACTGTTTATGTACAAAAAGTGAACCGCCACCGACCAACCAAATCCAGGCGAACGAGAAGGAGATGGAATAATTCGGGGATAAGAAAGAACATGGGCCGGTTGTCATATTCAATGAGCCCAAAATAAGTTGGGGGCCGTTTGGCCGAATATGGCTTGCATGGATAGGATAACAGTGCCAATAGGGTGGTATATGGGTTGACCCATTCGGGGGTTCAACTAAACGGAAAAATTTGTAAATACATCATTTGAAAATATTATTTCAGGTTTTACTAGGTAACGTAAAATACTATCTTGATTATGAAATATATTAAAAATTAACTTCCAATAATAGAACCCAAAAAAGAAAATCAAATCAATAATATTAAAAAATTATCTTGTAACTGAAACGTTTTAATACTCCATCCTTCACGCCTCCCATTTAGCACCTCTTTCTAAAAATGAAAAACAATTCAAAAATATGACTTGGCTGAAGAAGAAGAAGAAGAAAGGCTTCTGTTGATTGACAGTACCCTTTTCCTATTGGGGAACCTTTCATAGTTAATAGATTGGCCATGGGGATATCTTTATTGGATGATTGCTGCACTCGACGGGATCATAGAAATCACCGTATCTACAACAAAAAATCTACATCTCGAAGTAGATAATTCCCACTCTTAATCAGTATATTTACAGTAATGTCTCAGATTTGGAATATGTTTTTCGTCTAATTTATATCTCACTCGTACATATGGAAAAAATTACGAGGATTTGTTTATATACACAAACTTTTGTTGAATTATTAGAAGAAAACAAAAGCAAAAAATAAAAAAAGATTACCTCGAAATTATTCTAAACATTACGCAAGTTTGGTGATAGATTTTAGAGTTTGAATGTCATACATTGTTCTTGTGATATGTCTCCATGTCTAAATACTACGCAACTTGTGAAATCTATAAAATTCGAATACATGGTTTGAAATCCTTGATATTAGAATGTGTTGACATGTGTTTTAATTTCTGATATGTCGCAAACTCACAATGGAAATTCTCTTGCATATTGACCAATACCATACGCGTGTTTTAGATACATAGTAGATGATGATACCAATATTGATATACTCGAGGACTTTATACGTGCTCCACTCACCTTTTTGCCATATATCCTCGGGTATTCTTGGTCCTCGAGGAAAACTCAAACGAGTATTGATATCACCCCATGGTCTTCGAGAATAAGTCCTCGAGACATATTCCATTGATAGATCTTCTAGACCTATGTGCCTAATAAACGAACACCTAAACACCTAAGAACTCTACATCAACTCTTACACCACTTATCTGACAATTCCACTACGAGTAGGACATTCCTTACAAACAGGATTCCATTGGATAAAAACATCCAACCAGTACAATCCTACTAGGAGTACACTTCCTTCCTCTATAAATATGGAGCCTTGGACCATCATTCAGGTACGTTTTTTCATTGTTCTCCAACTTATAGTCTCACGCATATAATTCCCTTTCTGACTTAAGTATCGGAGGGGCGACGAGAACACACCTCGTTGTCTTTGTTTCAGGTACCGAAAGACTATGATCGTGATCAACTCGAATCATCAAGCTCGAAAAATCTGCAGGTACGATTTTTGGCATTGGCGTCGTCTGTGGGAAACGCTACCAAAAGCCATGGTTAACACACGGTCAGGTCTTACTCCCCCAAGCTCATCCGCTCCCATCCCTCATCCTGCCGAAGATCAACTGGCTCCTGATGAAGAATCCTTGGGAGTGCTCGCACCTCTGCTAGCGGTCATTACAACCGAAGCCTTTGAAGAGTTCCGTCAGCAGGTGGCCACGCTTATACAACTGTTAAGTCAAAGAAATTCACATCCATCGTCAGTGCAGGCGGAGCATGGCAGTTTTATGGCTTATGCTCGAGCACGACCACCAAACCCCGCAAATGGCTAGTAGGAACCTCGGGTATTCATAATATGGCCTCGGGCTCGAGATCGGTCGCCATGAATTCCGGTGAAATTGCCCGGATCATTCAAGAAGGAATTACAGCTGGCCTGCAACGTAATGCTCGGGGGCCAACAGGTTTCACCCCCAACACTCCATTCACGCCAGAGATATTGACATATCCCTTGCCCGACAAATTCAAATATCCTCGCATTAAAGAGTATGATGGGACGACCGACCCCATCAACCATCTCAATTTATACACTGATATCATGAACTTGCAAGTTGCGCCGGATCAGGTTATGTGCAAAGCCTTTCCACAAACGCTGACTAATGCTACTAGGGATTGGTTCTCAACATTGGAGCCCAACTCCATAGCCTCATTCTCAGATTTGGCTGATAAGTTCTCAGCCTTCTTTGCAAGTAGTAAGCGAATCAGGAAGATCGCGGCCTCTCTAATGCAATTTCTCCAGGGACCAACCGAAATCCTACGAGGATTTATGACAAGATTTAACAAGGAAAGAATTCAAATACCCGACCTCCATATCACAGCAGCTGTCTCCGCCCTCACTTACATCGTAAGATGTGAAGATTTCAAGATGTCTTTATCAAAGACCCTGCCGCAGACAGTGACCAAGCTCCTCACCCGAGCTAAAAAATACATTAATATGGAGGAAACACTAAATCCAAGGAGACCTGTTCCTTCCCATGAAAAGATCGAGAACAAGAGGCAACATGATCCCGTCCCCCGACATGAGGTTCCCTGGGATAAGCGCAGGAACATGGCGCCATCAGCACCTCTCACTCGGTTGAACACCTCTAAGACAAACATTTTGATGGAGGTTAAGGATATGAAAGAATTAAAGTTGCCTTCAAGGATGAAGTCGCCCCCTGACACAAGAGATAGGAGCAAGTATTGCGAATTTCACCGGGATCATGGACATACTACAGAAGATTGTCATGCTGTACAGCGAGAAATTGAAGCCCTTATCAAAAGAGGATTTTTAAATAATTACATTGGTCATGATAAACAGCCAAGGAATGACCGTGACAATCGGAAAGAGCCTGGGGCTGGAAGCAAGGCTCAACCCACTGCTGAAACCATTAATATTATTGTTGGGGGCATAGCATCCAGCGGAGACACAAGTAGTGGGCGAAAGCAATATGCTCGCCAACATGCTCATACCCCAAGAGAATCTAGTGATGAAGTTAAAGATATCACTTTTGGTGCAAGAGATTTGGAAGGAATATCATATCTTCATGACGATGCCTTGGTCGTTTCTGCGGTTGTGGCTAACTTCGAAATAAGGAGGATTCTTGTTGATAATGGGAGTGCCGCTAACAAACTGTCGCAAGAGGCTTTCACCAAAATGGGAATCTCTCCCAAATAGCTCAAAGTAGTAAAAACTCCCCTACAAGGATTAGGTGGTGGAGTCATTATCCTTGAAGGCATCGTCGAGCTCCCGCTTACATTAGGAACTAGTAGTACACAAGTGACGGAGATCACACCATTCCAAGCGATTAATACCCCGATGGCCTACAACATTATTCTGGGAAGACCCCTACTAAACAAGATCTAGGCTATTGTATCAACTTTCCACCTCGCCATGAAGTTCTCCATAGGTCATGGCATTGGAGTAGTTCGAGAAGACCAAACAGCGGCTAGATAGTGCTATGTTACAAGCATCTGAGGCACGAGTGCTGACGTCATGCAACTCGCAGATCTCGATCTCGAGCTCGAGCCAAGGGATAGATTGGCCCCCGTTGAGGAGTTGGAAGTGGTCGAGCTCGAGCACGAAAAAGTCGTTACTATTGGTAGGAACCTCAAGGCCAACCTCCGGGAGGAAGTCATCAATTATCTGTCCCGAGACATTGATGTTTTTGCATGGAAGGTGGAGGATATGTCAGGGATAAACCCAGAAGGGCAATCTGATGAAGTATCATCAAATGATTGTACAAGGAAGACGGAAGGTAGGTTTTAGAAAAAAGAAGGGAAACAAATGATAAATAAAGGAATTTTGGTCAAATAGGATTATTTTCTTGTCGGGACCTTTTACTTTTTTTCCTCATGTGGGAGTTAGCATTAATTCCCGTTTATCTACTTCTATCAATGTGGGGAGGAAAAAAACGTCTGTACTCAGCTACCAAATTTATTTTGTACACAGCGGGGGGTTCTGTTTTTCTTTTAATGGGAGTTCTGGGTATCGGTTTATATGGTTCTAATCCAATTTCCAAAAAAAAATCCCAATCGTGTCGAACTTTCCATTTTTGGAATAGAATAATTTTCCTTGGTTAACAATAATTGTTATTTTGCCAATATCTACGGGTTCCTTAATTTTCTTTCTTCCATATAGAGGAAATAGGGTAATTCGTTGGTATACTATATGTATATGTATTTTAGAACTTCTTATAACGACTTATGCATTCTGTTAGAGGAATACATAGAGTTGAACATAGTAAAATAAAAAATTGAAAGATTTCGTTGAAATTGTTCGTTTGGAAATTTCCCGAAAAGCTAATCATAGGTTCTTCTCTCTATCCCGATCATGATTTTCCTTGCCCAGAGGGAAAGGTACTTCCCTTTTGTTTTGGGCCGGTTGTGGGCGAAGAAGCCCATGCTTCCTTTGTTGAAATAAGGACAAATGGTTTGATTCGACATTTCCTAAGAATCGACTTAGTGAAATCTCCTATTTCATATATCGGAAAAAGGAATGATCCATCGGGTTCAGGACCTCCCTTATTTCTTTTCTATTGCAATTTCTGGATTATTATATGATGATTTTTGAACTTTCCATAAATAGAGAAGAAATAGAAAGAGATAGACTAGAAACGACATCTGTTATGTCAATAGTAGTAATTAGTAAAATAAAAAGACTTGTACAAACTATTGAAATAAATCCATCCCCTAGCTGTCCATAAACTCAATATCAGCCCAGGGGCCAGACCTGTTAAGCAAAGGAAGAGGTAGTTTGCGCTGGAAAGACTTGTTGTCATTCAGGAAGAAGTCGGCAAATTGTTGGGAGCGGGGTTCATAAGGGAAGTCCAATACCCCGATTGGCTCGCTAATGTTGTTCTAGTGAAAAAGGTCAGCGGTAAATGGAGGGTCTGCATTGACTTCACAGATCTTAATAAGGCGTGCCCAAAGGACAGCTACCCGCTACCAAGGATTGATAATCGGGTGGATAGCACATCCGGACATAAATTGTATAGTTTCTTAGATGCATTCTCAGGGTATCATCAAATCCTCATGGTCAAAGAAGACCAAGAGAAAACCTCATTCATGGCTGAGTCAGCCATCTATTGCTATAGCGTAATGCCATTTGGATTGAAAAATGCTTGGGCGACATATCAGAGGCTCATCAACAAAGTCTTCGCCGATCTGATAGGGAAGAATATCGAGGCCTATGTGGACGATATGGTTGTAAAGAGTAAGAGGGTGGAGGAACACATATCCGACCTAGAGGAGGTGTTTGTCACCCTACGAAAATATAAGATGAAGCTCAACCCGGAGAAGTGTGTATTCGACTTAGCTTCAGGAAAGTTTCTGAGTTTTATGATCACTCATCGGGGGATTGAGGCCAACCCCGACAAGATTCAAGCTCTGGCAGCAATGGAATCACCAAGGACCAAGAAAGGGGTTCAAAAGTTGACAAGCAGGGTAGCCGCCTTAAACAGGTTCATGTCCCAAGCAGTAGACAGGTGTTTCCCCTTCCTCAAAGCCCTCAGGGGTAATCATTGTTTTGAATGGAATGAGGAGTGCGAGAAGGCTTTTCAGGAGCTCAAGCAGACATTGGAATCTCCTCCGATCCTTACCAAACCCGAGCTCGGAGATACTCTGTATTTGTACTTAGCTGTATCTCAGAATGCAGTGAGCGGTGTCTTGGTGAAAGAGGTTAACATGGGCCAACAAGCCATTTATTACGTAAGCAAAGTACTACTTGATGCAGAAATAAGATACACTTTGGCAGAACAACTTGCCCTTGCACTGATAGTGGCAGCACGAAAACTCCGGCAATATTTTCAGTCACATTCTATTGTAGTGCTCACCAATCAGCCTCTAAAACACATTCTTTAGAAACCAGACGTTTCAGGAAGACTACTGAGGTGGGCAATTGAACTTGGAGAATTTGACATAGAATTCAAGCCCCGTCCTTCTATCAAAGCTCAGGCCTTAGCTGACTTCATTGCAGAACTCACCCTAAGGCCTCGGGGGCCAGATGATAGCTTGAGCTCGTCCACAAGCATGTGGCAAATTTTCATAGATGGAGCATCAAACTCCTCAGGCTCGGGTGCAGGGGTCATAATCATAAGCCCGGACGTGTTCATAAACATTCAGTGTGCACTCAGGTTCGAATTTGAAGCAACCAATAATGAAGCAGAGTATGAGGCCGTCATCATAGCCATGGAACTCGCCATTAATCTCGAGCTAGAAAATATCAAAATTTACAGTGATTCCCAGTTGGTGGTTGGATAAATTGAAGGGACGTTCGATAGGAAGGATGAGAAGATGAGCTTATACTGCTTGAAAGTACATGATCTCCAGAGAAAGTTCAGGAGTTGTGAAATTGTGAAAATTACCCAGGCTGAGAATTGTAAGGCCGATGCCTTGTCAAGATTGGTGTTCATGGGAATAGATGGGCTTGACAGAACAGTCCATGTTAGAATTGTAATCGAGCCAAGCGTTAATCAGACCGTAGGCATCATAGATATTGATAATGAGCCATCATGGATGGACCCAATAGTTTACTTCATAAAACATGACAATCTTCCAGAAGATCTTCGAGCAGCAAGAAGCATCTGGTCCAAAGCTCCGAGGTATTACATGATTGAAGAAGTTTTATTTCGCAGGAGCCTCACACTTCCGTACCTTAGGTGCCTTAGACCTTCCGAATCATCATAGGCCCTAGAAGAAGTTCATGAAGGAATATGTGGGAACCATCAAGGAGCTCGGGCATTAGCCTTCAAGCTCATAAGGTATGGATATTATTGACCAACCATGAAAAAAGACGCCCAGGAATATGTCAAGAAATGTGACAAGTGCCAAAGATTTAGCAATGCCATCCACAATCCCGCAGAGGACCTTACTAGCATCAGTTGCACAGCCCCATTTGAGCAGTGGGGAATTGACATCCTTGGTCCCTTTCCAATTACCAGGGGGCAATTGAAGTTTGTGGCTGTGGCTATGGCTGTGGCTGTAGAGTACTTCACTAAGTGGGTGTGGCTGTAGAGTACTTCAGAGCCTAAGTTGAGAGGTTTCATTTGGAGATCCATCATATGCAGGTTCGGGATACTGAAAGTCCTCATAACTGGTAATGGCAGGCAGCTTGACAATGCACAATTTAAAAACTTCTGTTCCAACCTAGGAATCGATCATCATCTGACGTCGATTTCCCATCCTCAAAGTAATGGCCTTGGCCGAAGTAACCAATCAGATTATATTACAAGACCTTTGTACAAGGATCGGAGAGGCAAGAGGTTCCTGGTCTGACGAGTTACCCTCCATACTTTGGACATATAGAACGTCCCACAAATCGCTACAGGGGAAACCCCCTTCATGTTGCCTTTCGGTATTGAAGCCACCTTCCTTATTGAAGTTAGGTTGCCTAGCCAAAGAAGACTTGAGCTCAAAGATGCAGGGCGCACCATTGAACACCTCGACCTCTTGGAAGAAGTTCGCAATCAGGCAGCTTTAAGAATGGCCTCTTACCAAGATAAAATAGCAAAGTATTTCAATAAAAAAGTGAGGACACGAAGATTCAGGGCCAGAGAACTTGTGTTAAGAAGGGCCGAAGCAGCAGGTCATGCTCCGGGCAAGCTAGGACCAGTTTGGGAAGGGCCCTTCGAAATCATACGACAGCTTCAAAGAGGTGTGTACAGTTTAAGGGATACATCAGAAAGATCACTTCCAAGACCATGGAACTCCGAAAATTTAAAAATATATTACAGGTAATCAATTTCCAGTAGTCAGGCCTACATGTTAAGGTTCATGTTTTCAATTCTCGGGCCTGCGTGCCAAGTCTTATTTTAAAAATATATTACAGGTAATCAATTTCCAGTAGTCAGGCCTACATGCTAAGGTTCATGTTTTCAATTCTCGGGCCTGCGTGCCAAGTCTTATTTTTGTTTGTCAAGCCTACGTGGCAAGGTTCACGTTTTCAGTTGTCAGGCCTGCGAGCTAAATCTGTTTTCAAAATACAATAAGAATTTAGTTATTCATTGAAATTTGATCCCACTATCAAAAGCCTTGCCCCACGCAAGCACCCAAAGTCTTGCCCTGCGCAAGCACTCAAAGCCTTACCTCGCGCAAGCACCCAAAGCAGCCTTCTCCCGAGCAAGCACCCAAAACCTTACCCCGCGCAAGCACTCAAAAAAGCCTTCACCATACAACATACTAAAGCATAAACCGTTATAGTAATGCCCGGAGACGTATAAAAGTCCTCCATCCTTTTAGACAAATCCCTTGAGGACGTCGCATGAGCACATTACTACTTTTTAAGTTAATGTGCTCGAGGTGTGAAGTCCTAGAGAATATATCAATCCCTCGAGGATGTCCCATGAGTACATTACTACTTTTTAAGTTAATATGCTCGAGGTGTGAAGTCCTCGAGTATCTCTTTAAGTTAATGTGCTCGAGTTGTGGAGTTCTTGAGTATATTCTTTAAAGTTAATGTCGCATGAGTACATTACTTTTCTTTAAGTTAATGTACTCGAGTTGTGGAGTCCTCGATACATTCTTTAAAGTTAATGTCGCATGAGTACGTTACTTCTCTTTATTAATGTGCTCGAGCTATAGAGTCCTCAAGCACCTTCTTTAAAGTTAATGTGCTCGAGTTATTCCCCCGAGGACGTCGCATGAGTAGTTACTTTTCAGTTTGTTTGCTCGAGATGTTTGAAGTCCTAGGGGTCGGGATGACTAATTCGCAGTTCGTGACTAAAAGGCAATAAATTAACAGCAAAAAATACACAATCATCGATCAAAAAACTTGTTCAAAAATTAAACAAAAATTATAGAAGAGGAAATCACAACCCAACTTTTAAAGTAGTGTGGTCGAGGATTACAGTCCTCGAGAATGTCATTCATTTTTTAAAAGTCTAGTGTGCTCGAGATTACAGTCCTCGAGGAAATCACAACCCAACTTTTAAAGTAGTGTGCTCGAGGATTACAGTCCTCGAGAATGTCATTCATTTTTTAAAAGTCTAGTTGTGCTCGGGATTACAGTCCTCGAGAATGGCCTCATTTTTTAAGATTAATTGTGCTCGAGGTTTACAGTCCTCAAGAATGTCACTCAGTTTTAAAAGTTTAGTTGTGCTCGGGATTACAGTCCCCGAGAACGGCCTCATTTTTTAAGGTTAATTATGCTCGAGATTTACGGTCCTCGAGAATGACACATCATATTTTTTATTTGTGCTCGAGAATGTTCGTCTCACCTTTTAATCCCTATCCTCGAGTAAACACTTCAATATCGCGTGAGCAGTAAGTTTCGAATTTGTTTGCTCGATTATATGGAGTCCAAGGGGTTGAGATAAATAGTTCGAATAAATTAACTAAACATACATAATCCTCGATCAATTTACATTGTCGAAATTAAACCAAAAAATTACAAAGGATCGGGGTGGGGAAGTCATCCAATATGGCCAAGAGGAGGGTCGAGGTTGTTGATGTCAATCTCAACGTCGTCCTCAAGGCCCTCCTCATCGTCTCCACCCGATCCTCCCCCATCTTTAGAACCCAAGAGCTCCAAGGTATCAGCAATGGAAGGCACTGTCTTCAGGTCATCCGGAGCGACGTTAGGTAACTTCAGATGGAGGAAGGCCTGGGCCTCTTTCAGAGCATGGAAGTACGCCCCGACGCGTACTTCCCTTTTATCTTGTCACAGTCCTAAGAGGTTTTAAACCCCTCCCAGGCCCTCTCCTTGACATCCACGAGCTTGCACTCAAAACCCTTCGTCTTCTGGACAAGCTCGAGCCTTGCACCCTCGACCTCATCCTTTGCCACATCAAGGTCATCCCCGGCCTTAGCAGCCTCCTTTCTCGCGTCATCACGCTCTTTCAATAAAACCTCGACCTGAGCCTTGAGGTTAAGAATTCTCCTGTCCTTGGAGGCCATGGAGGTCTCCACCGCAGCTGCCCTCTTGGCCTCCTCTAGCCCTTGAAGAGAAAGCCCTCGAGCTACACTCAACATCTGAAAAAAAAGAAAAAGAAAAGGAAAATGTTAAAGTATTAATCTCGATGACGAAACTAAAAGCTGAAGTCAAATGTTCGAGGATTACCTTTACAATAAGACGCTCGAGGACCTTCACTCCATCATCGAGCTTCACCTCCTTCTTGTACTTGTTCACAAGATCATGAACGAGGTTGCAATGCTCAAAGTCCCCGGTCAGAATCGGATCATCCTCGAGGTCGACCACCTCAGAAGGAGGCCGAGGAGTAACTACCCTACGAGTTGGAGATCTTTAACTCGGCTACAAAGGGGTCGAGACTTGAGGATGAGATTGAGATGTTCGCCAGGCCCCCTCACACTTCGCTCAGGGGTGCCTCGAGGTCTTTTCTTGCCTTTCTTCTTCACCGGGGGCTGCCCCTGTAGATGGGCA
This sequence comes from Olea europaea var. sylvestris, assembly GCF_002742605.1. Classification (NCBI taxonomy): domain Eukaryota; kingdom Viridiplantae; phylum Streptophyta; class Magnoliopsida; order Lamiales; family Oleaceae; genus Olea; species Olea europaea. The sequence goes on along the minus strand of NW_019242312.1, from coordinate 77,343 downwards.
TCAGCCCTCGTGCTGACAAAATTTCGGAGGGCTCAAGGATCAAATGACATGCCTGCAAAATTACAACACTTTAGAACGAGCACAAGGTCAAGCTATTTCACAAAAGATAAGGGGACATCCCTACCCTCGACGCCTTTAATATTTGCCAGGTCTATAACCTCTTCCCCAATCTCCTTCATCGTCGAGAACAGGGGGCTGAGCCCCACCAGCATCCTTCTATGCTCTTCCAACACATCTGGATATACCTGGCCCTCACAGAACTTCTCGACGTCGGGGATTCCCCAATCAGGCCAGAAAGGAAGGTCGGGATCTTGTGCTATTACATAAAACCACCCCTCCCTCCACCCCTTCAGAGAACTCGCCATCATCGGGACCTTGAAACCCCCTATCGCCGAGAGATAGCCAAAACAAGTATATCGAGGATGTTTCTTAAGCTCGAACACTAATTTACAGAGGTCGATGTTGGGCTCGATACCTAAGAACCTACATGCTATAAAAAAATACACGAGCATTCTCCAGGCGTTGGGCACTAACTACCCGGGCACATAGAGTGCTCGACCAACAAAGTAATAAAAAAGGGGTGAAGGGGCCACCTAAAGCCAGCCTTAAGGGTCTCCCTAAAAATAACAAACTCCCCTCGTCGAGCTCAAACAATCCTATCCTCAGGGCCAGGAAATCTAACATCACAGATAGGCATAATACCATATTCCCTAGCTGCAGCAATAGCTGAGTGCTCTTTCAGCCTACAGGGTTCATCGGGATATTCGAAGATCATATTAACTTGAGCCTCAAGAGTAGCCTCTAGGGGAATAGCTGTCGGTATTATCGACATTCCTACGTCCTCACTACTATTCGAACTACTGGATGAATCACGACCTGAGCTACTCGACATCACTTAACGAACTTAAGACCTAGCTATGGAATAACTTAAAAGTCTCGAGCCTTACCTGGAGTTTCCCGACCAAGTCGAGAAGTTCCCAAAGTATTTATCTCGAGCATGACCTCGCAGAACTCAGATTTACAGTGGGTAAAAGTGAAAAATGAAGATGAGAACACCGGTATTTATAGGTGAAAACAATGGGAGGCCAAAGGTCGCTATCTACGATCGTCCATGAAGACACGTGTCAAAAATCCAAGCCCATTCTTTGCAACGGTCATATCAATACCGACCTTTATCGTCAGCCAGCACTTCTTGACGAAGCTGCTTGAAGTAAAGTGTTCACAACTCATGTGCACCCCATCGTAAAGCTCGATCTCTAGGAGGAGTGCACGGGGGCCAATGATGATACCAATATTGGTATACCCGAGGACTTTATACGTGCTCCACTCACCTTTTTGCCATATGTCTTCGGGGTCTTTCTTGTTCTCGGGTATTCTTGTTCCTCAAGGAAAACTCAAACGAGTATTGATATCACCCCATGGTCCTCGAGAATAAGTCCTCAGGACATATTCCATTAATAGATCTTCTAGACATATGTGCCTAATAAATGAACACCTAAACACCCAAGAACTCTACATCAACTCTTATACCACTTATCTGACAATTCCACTATGAGGAGGACATTCCCTACAAACAGGATTCCATTGGATAAAAACATCCAACCAGCATAATCCTACTAGGAGTACACTTCCTTCCTCTATAAATATGGAGCCTTGGACCATCATTCAGGTACATTTTTTCATTGTTCTCCAGCTTATAGCCTCACGCATATAATTCCCTTTCTGACTTAAGCATCAGAGGGGCGACAGGAACACATCTCGTTGCCTTTGTTTCAGGTACCGGAAGACTACGATCGTGATCAACCCGAATCATCAAGCTCGAAAAATTTGCAGGTACGATTTTTGGTAGCATCAATAGACATTATACATCCATTTATCCTGACATGATTATATGATATCTAATTTGGAATAATTTTTGGCTAATATGTATAATACAGTCATCCTTGTTATTGTATTATAGACATGGATCACGTAAATGTAGTTGAAATAGAGATGAATCACATACTACAATGAAATGGGATGAAGATGACAATGTGAATCATTTGAGAAATTTCTACAGATTACGCATCTTGTGGGATTTGTATGTGAGATATTTTTTTTTGGAATTTTTGGATGATGAACGTGATACACGTTCACAGTGAAGATGAAGAGACGTGTATTTTAGTTCCTCTAGATAAAGGTTGAACCCCAATCTTGAGGGCCCTCAACGCCCCTCCCTTGAAGCATCCTGAAGGAGATAAATCGCGGGATGTGTCTCAACAGACCAGGGAACAAGATCTTGACCATATACTGGTGTCCATAAAGAGTCCAATTCCATATCTTAGGAATCAAACCCTTATACTGCAATTGTCAGCAAGACTGAGACTACCTCACTTCCGTCCTTTGCACAACTGGGTTTATGCCCCGAGGGGTAGTTCCTCTAGATAATTCATAGATAAGAGCGTGCTTGTAGGAATCAAAATGTATTAGATATTAAGGCGTGTTTGTAGGAGTAAAATATGTTACCAAATTTAATATTCTTTTTAATTTAGAAATTTTCAATGTTTTATTTTTACTAACAAAATACAGTATTAATTGAAATAAAAAGATTACATAGTGTTTTTTAAATATTTACTACAATTAAGGTGGGTGGCACAATTTTCACTCAACCAAATCTATGGAAAGTTCGATTTCATTTTTGAGAAGAATATTGAACAAGTTAACCCATTTGATTCCCATTTTTATTAAAATGCATTTTCTCTTTTTTTTTTAAACACACATTCTTCATTAAAATAATATTACACCTAAATCAAAAACTTTTCTTTATTTTCCATCTACACATTCCCCATCAATCTACTATTTTATAATTCATTTTTTCAACAAAATGGGTATCAAACACCCTCTAAATTCACATTCTTTTTGAGGTCCACGAGTTGGCTTGTTTGAGCTAGTGGCCATGAGTTTAGGAGCTTGCTCGTTTGGGCTCATGGGCCGGCTTTTTTTCCCCTTTTCTATTAAATTTTTTAAAAATTTTTGATCTTTTTTGGGCGGGCTTATTTAAAAAAAGTCATCTCATATCATTTGGATTTGTGGACGATTCGGATTGTGAGATCTACGAGCCAAGGGAGCTCAGCCCAATTGCCACCTCTAAGTGCCAGCAATTCTTGATAATCATCAAGAGATTTTTGAAGTGGTGCAATGAAACGACTCTTAGCATTTTAGTCAAGGCTTGTTCATGAATTAAGGGGATTAAATTTGATCTCCCTCGTCTAGTGTTTGTTGCTTCACACTATGATGAAATTGAGCATGTTGGAGGTAATACGTTTGAGAATGTGTCAAAGGCTGATGTTGCTTTTCTCATGATATACTTACTCAGTTTTTGATTATCTTTTTGTTTCATTTAGAGACGGAATATATTTTTTTATTTCATATTTGTTTTCAGCAAGTTTTACATGGTTGGAACGACGAAGAATCTTGACAATCTAAAAAAGTGCAAAAAAGCTATCTCATCAAACTCGGGAAAAGTGATAATCGTGGATGTTGTGGTTGACGGGTAAAGTGATATTCAATTTATAATTAAGGCCTATCCATAATAGTGTAAAATGTGAATTATATTTATGCCAAACAATAAATAATAATAATGTTACAATTACTTATGATTCATATATATTACATATAAATTATAGGGAAATTTTACATTTTGCACATCGATTTTTTAATTTTAGTATCTGATGCTACAAAAAATCGTACCTGCAGATTTTTCGAGCTTGATGACTGATGAGGAGCACGAACGTAATCTTCCGGTACCTGAAACAAAGGCAACGAGGTGTGTTCTCGTCGTCCCTCCGACGCTTAAGTTAGAAAGGAAATTATATGCGTGAGGCTATGTGTTGGAGAACAATGAAAAACGTACCTGAATAATGATTAAGGGCTTCGTATTTATAGAGGTAGGTGGTGTGTTCATACTAGGATTCCGTAGTGCACTTGTAATAGGACAGCTTGATTTTGCAATCTTATACCAATGAGTCCTACGTGAAATAAGAGTTTGAATTGCGGCATAACTGGGATACCAATTATTTAATAGAGTTTTTCTGGGCATAGGAGACATAGGTTGAGGATTTTTAGTTAGAAAAAATTTCTCATTGGATAAGGCGTTGACGTCGGTCATAATCTCGATGACATGTCGAATGATGTTCAACGAACTCTTGGGGCCAATAGCTCGGGCATGTGGGATATACCCGAGCACATATATGCCGAGCATATAGATACACATATCGACGAAATAGAGTCCTCGGAATTATATACGTCGGGAACAATATTTGGTTATATCACTGGCCCCCGTGCACTTGTGCTTGATTATATACATGAGGATAGGTGCAAAAGATCAAAATTACAGTCCTCGGTATAACACCCCCGACAATTCATTGTAGAGGAAGGACTCCTGAGGGCTGACATCAGATGTGGTAATGACGATAGCCCTAGTACAAAGGCGGTGTAACTTTTAGACCCTGGGATGTAGGACATGTGGCATGATCAAACGGTTCAGGATGCGACCTTTGGCCTCCCACCCATGTTTTCCTATACAAGCCTCATTTCCTATTCATTTTTTACTTTTTCACTATCAGTAAACCTTGACGGAGTCGTCGGGATAAGGTGAGTCCTCAAGACTTTAAGTTGTTTGTTTTTAGAAAAGTCTAAATTTAAGATAGGATGTCGAGCAGTGATAGTGATACGTCATCCTCGAGTTCAGGAACCCCAATCGAGGACTTAGGGCAGTCAATAATACCTATGGCCGTCCCCATAAGTGCTAATCCTCGAGCTCAGGATATCCCGACCCCGTTAGTATACCCCGACCAACCGTGTAGGTTTAAGGAGCACTTAGCAGTGGTGACTGCTAGGGAGTTCGGCCTGATGGCGAACTGTGATATTAGATCTCCCGAGGATGAGGATAGGGTAGCTATTGCTCGAGAAGGAGAGTTTGTCATTTTCAAAGATTTTCTTAAGGAGGGTTTAGGTGGCCACTACATCCTTTTTTCCTCGCACTTTTGACCGAGCATAATATGAGCCCGGGACAATTAGTGCCGAACGGGTGGAGGATGTTGACATACTTTTTTATTGCTTGTAGATACCTCGGGATTATCCCATATGTCGACTTATGTAGGATGGTCTTCGACCTAAAACAACTCCCCAGTACTCTTGTTTTGCCTACCTCTCAACCCGAGGAGGGTTTAGAATCCCGAGGATGCCTAGCTCCTTGAAAGGGTGGAAGGATAAGTGGTTTTATGCTATACCTCAAGATCCCAACGTTCCCTTTAGTCCTCGGTGGGAGGTGCCCGATACTGCTAGGTTTTGTGGGGGTCAGGCGTATTTTGAGTCGTTGGAGAGGCATAGGCAAATGCTAGAAGAGCTCGAGCCCCTCGTTTATAACTTAGATGATATCCTCGAGCTTGCGAACATGAAAGACATCGAGGGTAGGATACGTGATTTTAACGCTTAATTTCCCGACCTATATTTTTATTAATGCTCGTGCTAATAACATGTTATTTTTTGCAGAAATGACGTTTGACCCAAGTGCCCTTAGTCAGGCGGTTAACAAAAAGTCTAAGGCTCCCTAGCCTCGGGCTCCAGGCCAGAGGAGGGGCCAAAAGAGACCTCGGGATACGAGGCCTGAAAAGCAGACCAGTGGGCTCGGTGAATCGTCAAGGCCCCGAGGACCGTCCCCGGGAATAGGAAGGACGGGATCTCAACAACAGGATCTTCTGGGGACTCCTCGAGAGTCTCGTCCTCGAGGACCTATTGACGGGGTCGACCTTGAGGATGAATGCCTGCCACCGGGCCCTACTAATCCTGAGGGATGCTCTCGGTGTCAGTCCGTGCTCAGCATCGTTGATAAATACCGGGCAGACGTCGATTTAAGCAATGACTTGAGGGCTCTCGAGGCTATGGCCTTGAAGGTAAGATCGTTGACAGTTTTTATTTTTATTATGATCTTTACGTCCCGAGGTTAAGTTGCCCGCACTCTTTTTTCCAGACACTAGGCATAGCTCGAGGTCTTTCCTTGAAGGGGAAAGACGAGTATCCAAAAATGGCCGACCTCGAGGGTGCCATTTCTGCTCAGGATCTGAGGATCACCGACCTCGAGGAAGAACGTGCTCAGCTGATGAGGGAGCGTGAGCAGATGCGAAATGATCTTTGCAATGCTCAAGATGAGGCAGGTACTGCGAATGCGGAGGCTGAGCACTTCAAACTCGAGCTCGAGCGCAATCAAAAAGATTTGGATGCAAAGCTGGCCAATGCTCGAGAGGATGCGGTCGAGGACTTTAAGAAGTCTGACGTCTTCAACGAGTTGAAGGGCGAGTATGCTATGGGTTCATACTTTCATGCCCTGAAGGAAGCTCGAGCTTTCATTCGCCTGAGGCCAGATGCTCGCCCTGAGGATCTGAAGTCAATCCCCGAGGTGGCTGACGACCTTCATCTTTCTGAGTCTGAAGAAAACGCTGGGGACGAAGATGTCGACATTGAGGGTGACAATGTCGAGGAAGGCCAAGGTAGTCAGAACACCGACGCCTAAATTTGATCAATCCCTGAGCATTTATTTTGATTTGTAATTTTTTGATGTAAAATGCCCGATCTTAATGGAAATAGTTTTCCTTTTCATCGAGGTCATTCTGTATTATCGCCGTATTTTTATTTCATCAACATATGCGTCGAACTTTTGTTAATTAATATCACAATGACTGAGAAGAACTAATTATCTCGATGACAAAGACGATTAATTATCTTGATGACTAAGAAGATTAATTATCACGACGACAGTATTGAATTAATATCCCGACGACTAATTAATAATCTCGACGATTGAGAAGAAATAATTCGATTTTAAGCAAGTCATAATGCCGAGGACAGTAGCGAATACAGGATATAGTTTAACACCTTGACGGTAAAATTATCCCGGCGTCGGTATTGAATTACCTCGAGGACTAATCACGATGGGTGGTAACCTCGAGGTGTTCGAAGAATTGTGACCGACCTTTGTACATAAGTTTATCCTGAGCTTTCACTTTGGAGCCTTGGAGAAAAATCCAAGGATAGATGGTCGGGGATGTATGTCCTTGGGATTTTTACTTGTGCTGCACTATTGTGATGTGCTGATTATGAGCTCCAAGGTTTTGGTACTTGTGCGAGGCAAGGCTTTGGTGCTTGCTTGGGGCGATGCTTATATGCTTGCTCGGGACAAGGCTTTAGACGGCTTGCTCGAGGGCAAGGCTTACATTGGCTTGTCGAGGACAAGGCTTAGGGCGGCTTGCTCGAGGGCAAGGCTTACATTGACTTGTCGAGGACAAGGCTTAAGTAATTCCTGGATGCAAAGCAAACTATCGGGCTGTTATACCCGAGGTTTGGATTTATTAATTACTCGGACTGGACTCGAATTTATATTGTATCCAAGCTGTCTACGTACCCAAACGGGATCGAGTCGAACGTAGTTCATTACAAAAGAAAACGAAAAACATGCATGGGCACACAGGCCCGCTAAACTAGAAATAAAATGCAATGGCACGCTGGCCCGAAGAACCAAAAATAACATTCAGAAGAATTAAAAATGCAGGAAAAGAAAATCTCCTAAATGGCATCAGGAATGTTACTTGTAATATATTTTTAGATTATCGGCATTCCAGGGCCTTGGAAGAGGTCTACCCGAAGTGTCTCTTAGGTTGTACGCTCCTTTGCGAACCTGTCTTATGACCTTAAAGGGTCCTTCCCAGATGGGCCCGAGCTTCCCTAGAGGGTGACCTGCTACTTCGGCCCTCCTCAAGACCAAGTCGCCAGCTCTGAACCTCCGAGTCTTGACTTTGCTATTAAAATGTTTTACTGTCTTAGTTTGGTAAGAGGCCACCTTTATAGCGGCTTGCTCTCGTACTTCTTCCAAGAGATCAAGGTGTTCAGTTGTATGCTCCGAGGTTTCTGGCACGAGCCTCCTATGGCTTGGCAGTCTAATTTCCACCGGGACCATTGCTTTAATGCCATAGGCTAACAAAAAAGGGGTTTCTCCTGTGGTTGTCCTATGAGTTGTTCTATACGTCCACAGTATAGAAGGTAGCTCGTTGGACCAAGAACCCCTAGCATTGCTAATTCTTGTTCGGAGGTCTTGTAATATGATTCGATTTGTTACCTCGGCCAGACCATTGCTCTGAGGATGCGAAACTGATGTCAGACGGTGATCAATCCCAAGGTTTGAACAAAAGTCCCTAAATTGTTGATTGTCAAATTGCCTGCCATTGTCGGTGATGAGGACCTTCGGTATCCCAAACCTGCAAATGATAGACCTCCAAGTGAAGGCTCTTAGCTTGGGCTCTGATATCGTGGCGAGAGCAACAACAAACTTTAATTGACCTCTTGCCACAGGAAAGGGGCCGAGGATGTCAACTCCCCATTGTTCGAACGGGGCCGAACAGTTAATGTTGGTGAGGTCTTCGACTGGTGAGTGGATAACATTACCAAACCTCTGGCACCTATCACATCTTTTAACATATTCTGAGGCGTCTTTCTTCATAGTTGGCCAATAGTATCCATATCGTATGAATTTAAAGGCCAAGGCCCTGGCTCTTTGATGATTCCCGCACACACCTTCATGAACTTCAGCAAGGGCCTGGGATGATTCTGATGGTCTAAGGCACCTTAGGTGTGAAAAAGTAATACTTCTGTGAAAGAGGACACCGCTGATCATGCAGTACCTAGGAGCTCGAGCTCTGATGCTTCTAGCCAACCTGGCATCGCTTGGTAGATTTCCACTCGTGATGAATTCTATGATTGGGTCCATCCAGGACATTTGTTGTCAATGTCAATGATGTCGAGGATTTGATTGATGCTGGGTTCTGTGATGACTTTGATGTGAACTGTTCTGTCCAGGCTGTCTACCCCCATGAACACAAGCTTGGATAATGCGTCGGTTTTTTCCGTTGTCCTTTCGAGCAATTTTTGCAATTTCACAACTCTTGAATTTTCGTTGAAGATCTTGAACCTTCATGCAGTACAAACTCATTTTCTCGTCTTTCCTTTCAAATGATCCTTCAATTTGTCCGACTACCAGTTGTGAATCACTGAATATCTTCACGAACTCGAGCTCAAGGCTAAGGGCTAGCTCCAGAGCAATAACGACGGCCTCATACTCGACCTCGTTATTGGTTGCTTCAAACTCGAACCTAAGAGCGCATTGAATCTCCGTTTGTTTGTCAGGGCTGATGATGATGACCCCTGCACCCGAGCCCGAGGTGTTCGATGCTCCATCTACAAAAATTTGCCAAGTGTCCAAACTGGTGCTCATGCTCAAGCTGTCACCTGGCCCCCGAGGCCTAAGGGTTAGTTCTGCAATGAAGTCGGCTAGTGCTTGGGCTTTAATAGATGGGCGTGGTTTGAATTCGATGTCAAATTCTCCAAGCTCAATCGCCATTTCATCAGTCTTTCTGGGACGTCTGGCTTTTGAAGTATATGCCTAAGTGGTTGATTAGTGAGCACCACAATAGAGTGAGACTGAAAATACTGCCGGAGTTTCCGTCCTGCTATCACCAAGGCAAGGGCAAGTTGTTCCGCCAAAGTATACCTTGTTTCCGCATCTAGTAGGACCTTACTTACATAGTAGATAGGTTGTTGGACTCTGTTAACCTCTTTCACCAAGACCCCGCTGACCGCGTTTTGAGATACGGCCAGGTACAAAAATAAGGTGTCACTAGGCTTAGGCCTAGTGAGAATAGGAGAAGATGCCAATGTTCGCTTGAGCTCCTGAAAAGCTTTCTCACAGTCTTCACTCCAATCAAAGCCTTGGTTTCCTCTGAGGACTTTGAAGAAGGGATAGCACCTTTCTGATGCTCGAGACATGAACCTGTTCAAGACTGATATCCTACCAGTCAACCTCTGTACCTCTTTCTTGTTCCTTGGTGATTCCATAGATGCCAAGGCTTGTATTTTGTCAGGGTTAGCCTCTATTCCCCGGTGAGTGATCATAAAGCCCAAGAACTTGCCCGAGGCTACGCCGAATGCACATTTTGCGGGGTTCAACTTCATTCTGTACTTTCGCAAGGTGTCGAAAACCTCTTCAAGATCTGAAATATGCTGGTCCACCTGTTTGCTCTTGACCACCATGTCATCAACGTACGCCTCTACATTCCTTCCAATCAAGTTAGTAAAGACTTTGTTGATGAGCCTTTGGTATGTTGCCCTTGCATTCTTCAAACCGAAAGGCATGACTTTATAACAGTATATGGCGAAATCGGCCATGAATGACGTCTTTTCTTGATCTTCCTCGGCCATGAGGATTTGATGATAACCAAAAAATGCATCCAAGAAGCTGTATAGCTTATGTCCAGATGTGCTATCCACCAAGTTGTCAATCCGCGGTAGGGGATAACTATCCTTTGGACATGATTTGTTAAAATCTGTGAAGTCAATGCAGACCCTCCACTTACCATTGGCCTTCTTCACTAAAACAACATTGGCAAGCCAATCGGGATATTGGACCTCCCGAATGAATTGAGCACTGACGAGTTTGTTAATTTCTTCGCGAATGACCTCCCGACGTTCTGGGGCAAACCGTCTTTTCCTCTGCTTTACTGGTCTAGCCCCTCGGCTAATATTAAGCCTGTGGACTGCAATTTTGGGGTGTATCCCTAACATATCCTCAACCTTCCAGGCAAAAACGTCAATGTTGCGAGATATGCAACCAATAAGTTCTGTCTTTAGGGTGACATCAATATCCCGACCAATCATCACCTTCTTATCATGCTCGAGCTCGATTTCCATCAATTCTTCGACAGGAGCAAGTCTGACTTGTTGCCCGGCCTCGGGATCCATCCTCGAGATTTGCATGATGTCGTTATTTATTTCCCGAACGTTGGCAACATAGCATTGTCTGACAGCTGTCTGGTCTCCACGCACGACCCCAACGCCATTACTTGTTGGAAACTTCATGGCTAGGTGGAAGGTAGACACAATGGCTTTGATCTTGTTCAGGAGTGGTCTTCCCATAATAGCGTTATAGGCCATTGAGACACATACCACTTGAAAAGATGTCATCTCCGTAACCTGTTTCTGGCCAGAACCCAAAGTTAGAGGAAGCTCGACGACACCCTCTGGAGTGATGACTCCTCCCCCAAACCCCTGGAGAGGAGTTTTAACTGCTTTGAGCTGCTGAGATGAGATTCCCATTTTGGCAAAAGCTTCTTGTGAAAGTATATTGGCCGCACTCCCGTTGTCAACCAAGATTCTCTTTACTTCAAAATTGGCCACAATCGCTGAGATGACCAAGGCGTCATCATGTGGAAGTGATACACCTTCCAAGTCCCTGGTTCTAAAAGTAATATCCTCCAGCTTTCCATGAGGCATTCCAGAGGCCAAGGCATATTGTCGGGCATATTGTTTTCTTCCACTGTTGGAGTCTCCTCCCGAGGCAATACCCCCAATGATGATATTGATGGTTCCAACAGTGGGTTGACCATCCCTTTGTGCTTCAGGGGCTTTTTCCCTACCACGATCGTTCCTCGGGCGTTTATCATTATCGACGTAGGAACTCAGGAGTCCTCTTTTAATAAGGGCTTCAATCTCCCATTGTAGGGCCTTACAGTTCTCTGTGGTATGCCCATGATCCCGATGGAAATCACAGTACTTGTTCATGTCCCTGGATTCGGGTGGTGACCTCATTCTGACAGGCCATTTGACTTCCTTCATATCCTTGATCTCCATCAATATATTTGTCTTTGACGTATTTAAACGCATGAATGACGTCGAGGGAACCTCCTGTCTTTGTTTTCTCCGAGGTTGTTCTTCACGGGGGTTCGAGTCGTGCTGTCGTTTATGCTCGACCCTTTCATGGGGTGGTCCAACCTTTCTCGGGTTCAGTGTTTCCTCCATATTTATGTATTTCTCGGCTCGGGTAAGAAGCTCAATCATTGTCTTTGGCGGAGTTTTGGATAAAGACATCTTGAAAGTCTCACACTTTATGGCGTATGTGAGGACAGAAACTGCTGCAGTTATATGTAGGTCAGGAATCTAAAGTCTTTCCTTGTTGAACCTGGTCATGAAGTCACGTACGGTCTCATTTTGCCCTTGTCTAAGTTGCATGAGGGAAGCCGCTGTCTTCCTGATGCGTTTACTGCTTGCGAAGAAAGCAAAGAACTTGTCCGCCAAATTCGAGAATGAGGCTATGGAGTTGGGCTCTAAGGTTGAGAACCAATCCCTAGCAGCATTCGTCAAAGTTTGCGGGAAGGCCTTGCACATCACCTGATCCAGTACGACCTGTAGATTCATGACGTCCGTGTATACGTTAAGATGATTGATTGGATCGGTGGTCCCATCATATTCTTTGATCCTAGGATACTTAAATCTGTCTGGCAAGGGGAATGTCAATATCTCGGGAGTAAATGGAGTGTTGGGATTGAATCTTGTCGTCCCTTTGTTGCCCTGAAGTAGGCCCGCCGTAATTCCTTCTTGAATAATCCTTGCGAGTTCCTCGGACTCCATGGTCACTGATCTCGAGGCCGAGGTCACATGTGGTATACCCGAGGCCCCTACTCCGCCATTGTCAGGGACATATCTTTGAGCTCGAGCTCAAGCATCAGCCATAAAATCCCCCTGGGGTGCTGGTGTGGGTGACGGATGCGAATTTCTTTGACTTAGCAGCTGAGTCAGTGTGGCGACCTGTTGTCTAAGCTCTTCAAAGGCTCCAGTAGTGACGACTGTCGGCTGGGGCTTTGGCACTTCTGATGATTCCTCTTGAGGAATAGAGATATCCTCAGGAGGGGGTTGGTTTGGAGCGGATGAGCTTGCTGGTGGAAGACCTGAACGTGTGTTTACCATGGCTTTTGGTAGCGTTTTTCACAGACGGCGCTAATGATGCAACGAAAAATCATACCTGCAGATTTTTCGAGCTTGATGACTGATGAGGAGCACGAACGTGATCTTTCGGTACCTGAAACAAAGGCAACGAGGTGTGTTCTCGTCGTCCCTTCGATGCTTAAGTCAGAAAGGGAATTATATGCGTATGGCTATGTGCTGGAGAACAATGAAAAACGTACCTGAATAATGATTAAGGGCTTCGTATTTATAGAGGTAGGTGGTGTGTTCATACTAGGATTCCGTAGTGCACTTGTAATAGGACAGCTTGATTTTGCAATCTTATACCAATGAGTCCTATGCGAAATAGGAGTTTGAATTGCGGTATAACTGGGATACCAATTATTTAATAGAGTTCTTACATAGGTTGAGGATTTTTAGTTAGAATAAATTTCTCATTGGATAAGGCGTTGACGTCGGTCATAATCCCGAGGACATGTCGAATGATGTTCAATGAACTCTTGGGGCCAATAGCTCGGGCATGTGGGAGATACCCGAGCACATATATCCCGAGCATATAGATACACATATCGACGAAATAGAGTCCTCGAAATTATATACGTCGGGAACAATATTTGGTTATATCAGTATCAAAAACATATTTCATAAAGGAAAATATAAATTTTTATGATGCTTTCATTATAAATAACTAAGCATATCAAATTATCCACAAGAAATAACAAATCATACCCTATACGTTTACATTATGTAACTCTTTTAAGGCATAAAATTTAAATTAAAAGAATATTAAATAAACTCTAAATATGGGGTAGGGTATAATTTCTATTAATACTGCAATAATCACTTTGAAGGCATAATCAAAGAAGTGAATTGTCCCACATAGATAGATGCATAAACAAAAGAGGTTAGAATTAGCAATAAAACTGCACATGGACTCACAGGCAAAACCATCTTTGCGCTTGGGGCCATGACGCAGCTAGTGAGGTTTTAACCGAGGCGCGTCTATTGCTGGTTGAAAACTATTTCCAAACCCCCTCTTCGGCCTGGGTTCGTCCCTGGTCGTGGAGAATTTCTAGAAAGGGCTCCCTTTGCAGGGTAAAGCTCTACAATCTTTAGTTTTAAACCCTTTATGTATTGTTACAATTTAACTTTGAATTCTTGGAATCATGTAAAACTTGAGCGATTTTTACCAGATATGAGTGTTTTGGTTGGTAGCTGCAATTCTATAATTACGTTCTAGCTATGCCAGTCCATTGGTATGCGAACATTGAAATGCAGTGCTTTGCAGGCCTTCAATTTCAGCTTCAGACTCGAGGGGTAGCTCCAGAACTCCGTACGCATCCGCAGTGGTCGACTGGAAGATGCAAGAACATTATCATAAAGAAACACTGCGGCATGGAACTCAATGTCGGGCGTGTTTGTCCAACGCCAGAAAATTGCTAAAGCACGAAAACTATTTGATGAAATGCCTGAAATGGATGTGGTGTTGCGGAATTTGATGCTGTCAGCAGGGGCGGACCCATTAAGGGCCCTTAATTTTTTATATTTACAAAGTAGCCTGCATAATTTTTTAGTTCATAATTTTCAGTTTTAAACCCGTAATTTTCTGTCTCGCTCCCCACTAAATCATGTTGGGTCCGTAGGGTATTTCTAGTGCCGTGGATGGGGGCATGTAGAAGAAGTTAGGTACTTGTTTTTGATAAAATCCCTCAGGGTATAAGTCGCGTGCCGTGGATGGAAAAATGTAGAAGGTAGGTATTTGTTTGTTAAACTGCCTGAGGGATTTTGTTTCTTGGAACACTATGATTAGTGGGGACAAAGAATCGTAGGATTGATGAAGTCTCAGAGGCTTTTATTGGTATGCTGGAGAGGAATGTGATCACTTCACTTGGAACACAATGATTACTGGGGTCTTTCACAATGGAGATGTGAAGAGAGCTAACGAGTTTTTAAAGAGGATGCCAGAACGAGATGCAGCTAAGCTGAGTGCTCTTTTCCTTTCCAAAACTAGATACACCTTCTCTTAGTGTCCTTTTCCTTGTTTTGGTTCAAAATAATGAACTTGATGAGGCCGCTGGTCTCTTATTTACATATGGGAAAAGGGACGTCAGGGAAGAAGATCTTATTCAGGCTTATAATACTTTGATTGTTGGGTATGGCCCAAAAGGAAGGTTTGAGGATGCGCGACGTCTTTTTGATCAGATACCATCCCATGGTTACAAGGGAAGGTGGGGTGACTTTTGGTTCAAAAGAAATGTGGTGTGTGGGAATTCTATGATTATGTGCTATGTGAAAGCTGGAGATATGGTTTCTGCAAGGAAGCTGTTTGATTTGATGGAGGACCGAAATACATTTTCCTGGAACCTAATGATTAGTGACTATGTTCATGTGCTGGATATGGAAGAGGTGACCAAAATCTTGTTGGAGGAATTTTGTGAATAGTGACGCCAAAATAAGTATAATGATGATTTGTAAATCCGTGCCGAAAATTGGACAGAATAACGGCAAAGAAAACACAAACAAAAAGAAGAAGAAAGTAGGGACAAAGCCGAGGCAAGAGTTGGACTCTTTGTCCTTAAGCGAATTTGCCCCGCAACGGTGCCTACGGATTTCGGCAATCGACTCCCAAGATACAACGGCTACACTTGTGTTTGTAGCACTCCAAAACACAAGTACAACGAACCAAATTTAGACTTATGTACTCCAAGGATGAAATGAAGGAAAATCAAAATAAATGAAATGATTTTGATTTTGGATAGAAGAGAGGATGAGAGATGTTTTGCATATCAAAAATTGTGAGGAATAGGACACCCAAAGGGTCCTATTTATAGACCATGAAAGGGTGTGGACGAAATGGTTGAGGCCAAACCATGCACCATTTCTAAACAATGCACCTTTATGAAAAGGTGGTTGAGGTCAAACCATGCACCCTTTCCAAACAATGCACCTTTATGAAAAGGTGTCTATTCACCGGACAACCGTGCGGTCGTACGGTCAAATATTTTGACCTGATTTTCGTCCTTTTTCGTAATTTCTCATTCATCCGATATTGGTTTTCGAAATGCCAAATATACCCTTCAATGTATGCAGAGAAATCAAAATTCTCTTTCTTGTGCGCCCCGAAGCGACGAAGTGGCAAACAATTTTGCCTAAATGGATTGAGTCGAGCTTTTGAGTATTTGGCCGAAATCGATACGAAGTCACTTTAATCGATTTTCAATTCTCGATTTATTTAACCAATATCCAACAATCCCCCACATGAATGGAAATTCCTCGATATGCGTAACACAATGCGAATGCAATGCAAATGAAATGCAGACTCTAACAAATGGAGTACACACGACAAGTCATAGCATCAAGATAGGTAGCTAGTGGCCTTGAACCTTCTTTAGTTGAATACAATCGGATTTACCAGGCTAGTTGGTGAACGCGATGTCTTGAACCATCCAGCCGTTCGTGTAAAACCAAACAACTGTACCAACACCATGACTCATCTAACCTATTCGGTTCTCATGGTTGAGTCCATTTTGGCCCTGGACAACTCTTGGTTTCATAAGTGCTCTAAGAGAATTAAGCCTCGAATTCTCGTAGAAACGGCCCCACTTCACACTTATATAGGTGATCTCATACCTTTCTATCTCAAGGTTATGAATCATTAAAAGTATATATGTATACTTATCCTTATACACATTTTACATAGCACTTTAAATTTTAGGAATGGGAATAAGTGCTTTATTCCGAATCATTTATGACTTAGTTGTCCCATTGAACCAAGATCTTGGGATCTCCAATCTACAAGGTTGGGTTTCCGTCATAGTAATTCTATTCAATAGGCTTTAGTCCCATTCCCCTCGAAAGATGGTATACTTGATCTCTTGCAAGTCCTTTCGTCAAAGGATCAGCCAAATTTTCTTTTGACTTCACATAGTTAATAGAGATTATACCATTCGATATTAACTGTTTAATGGTATTATGTCTCCGACGGATATGTCGAGACTTACCATTATACATACTGTTTTGTGCCCTTGCTATTGCTGACTAATTATCGCAATGTATATTAATCGCAGAAACCGGCTTTTCCCAACATGGAATTTCTTCAAGAAAATTAAGAAGCCATTCTGCTTCTTCACCGGCTTTGTCTAAC